>NW_007732771.1:118645-125097 GCF_000696425.1 Galeopterus variegatus
GAGGTACAGGTCTAGTTTCATTCTCCCACATATGAATATCCAGTTATCTCAGCACCATTTGTTGAAGAGGCAGTCTCTTCACCAGTGTATAGGCTTGGTGCCTTTGTCAAAGATTAGATGGCTGTAGGTGTGTGGGTTGATTTCTGGGTTCTCTTCTATTCCGTTGATCTGTGTGTCTGTTTATATGTCAGTACCATGCTGTTTTAGTTATTAGCTTTGCAGTCTAGTTTAAGGTCCGGTGGTGTTATACCTCCAGTATTCTTTTTTTTTTTCCCGCTCCAGTTTGCTTTGGCTATGCATGGTCTTTTGTTATTCCATATAAATGTCTGGATAGGTTTTTCCATTTCTGAGAAAAATGTCATTGGGATTTTGATGGGGATTGTATTGAATCTGTAGATTACTTTGGGTAATTTGGACATTTTCACAATGTTAATTCTTCCAATCCAAGAGCATGGGATATCTTTCCATCTTCTTGTGTCCTCTTTAATTTCTCTCAACAATGCTTTGTAGTTCTCTTTATAGGGATTTTTCACACTCTTGGTTAACTTTATTCCTAAGTATTTTATTTTTTTGGTGGCTTTTGTAAATGTGCTAGCTTTCTTGATTTCTTTTTCTGCAGGTTCAAGTAGATTGATTTCTTTTTTCTATTGTCTGTAAATGTTTGTAGGAAATGAATGATCATTTCCTAGCCCAATTTATATTTACTGTAGCCAAAAAAGGTGACATCAATTCTCAAAACAAAATTTTAAATAGCACTGAATTTAATATATTTTTATGATGTTATGGGGTAGGCCATCACTTCACTCTATTTAATATATTATGGCTAAATGTGAATTGTGTTCCATTACCAAGCTTCAGGAATAGTTAGATGACTTTGCCTTATCTTGTAACATGAAAACTGAACGTCTGAGAAATAAACTACTGAAACTTGCTGTGACCTCTGAGCATATAAATCAATGATATTTGTTTGAAGTATTGTCTTTTATGAAACACAACAGCCAGTTGTAATCATGAAGGGACAGTCTTGTATAATTGAAAAAAGTTCAAACTCTAACATCTGCCTTACTGGGTTAAGATCTCAGATCTTCACATTTCTGTTTGACTTTGGGCAAGTTACTTAACTTCCCTATGACTTAGTTTCCTCATTTGTAAAATGGGAATAATAATCCTAGTATTTACCTCATATGTTTGTTGTGAGGCTTGAATAAGCATATATTTAAGGACACTGAATTTTTTCTTACATCCAGGAAGAATTTTATAAGCTTTAGCTACTAATATTTTTATCATGTTCTACACTATTTTTCTTCCAAAGGTATTAAAACATTTCATATTAGTTCTGCTGCCCAGTGTAAGCACCTTTGTGTATGTAGCAGGAAACTGTCCATTTGATACTTAGAATAGTAGAATGTTGGAGGTTTGTGACCAGATTATACATAAACTTGTCTAAGATGAGCAAACTGCTGACTAGAAGCCAGATATTAGTCCAAGGTGTGGAATTTTCTATCTTATGCTTATTTCATCAACTGTCTTAAATTTAAAAAGGTAATTGCATTTAATATGTGATTTGTCCTTTGATTCATATGGTTTCTGATTCTGTCTTGCAGTCAAAGTACTTGATGAAATTGCAGATGATTAAAACCATGATGAATTATTTATCCTTTTATTTTAAAGGTATAAACAGAATAAATTAAATTGTAGACAGAAAAAATGGTGATGTGGTATCATGTTTTTCTTAATAAAAAAGCTTCTCATTTTAATGTTTCATCTTTGTGATGTGATGTGGTATCATGTTTTTCTTAATAAAAAAGCTTCTCATTTTAATGTTTCATCTTTGTGATGTGATGTGGTATCATGTTTTGTGTATTAAAAAACCTTATTTCAATTTTTCTTCTTTGCTAAATAAACTTTTATATCAATGCAGCATGAAGCTAAGAATGATTTTCTATTACTGTTATCAGATATTTTCCTATAAATTGTTAGTGTCTCTAATTTTAATATATCCCCCATGTTTATAATTATACATTCATTTTGAAAATTGTAGGCAATGCTTATATAACTTTACACATCTGTGTTAAATAATAATAATTGGGGTGGGTTTTTTTTTTTAAGTATTAGTGAGGATTCCAATAGTTTGAGCACCGTCTATCACGTTTCTTTCCAGATGGAATGTTACTTTTTTGGTCAATCAGGGCACATCTGGCAAAATATTTTTATTGCATGTGAGTATCTCAGTCTTCTCTCATACTAAACTGGCTGATACTCAATATCTAAAATTGGATATGTGCAAGCTAACTCGCCAAGAAAGTAGGAAACATTTTTTGGAGGTGGCATCTGAAAAAAATAATGTAAATTCTTTACAGGCTCTTTGTTACATTAGTTTAATAATAAAAAAATGCTCAGATACAGTTCTTATGCCAAGTAGGATAGAAAAAAAGTATCTCAATTGACTGTGGCTAAAAATAATCCCAAAATATATAGCTTTTAAACTTTACTCAGGTCAGTTTTTTTGTGTGTGAGTAATGAAATGGTGTGACTTTCCCCCCAAAAGCAAGAAAGAAAAAAAGGAACAAGGAAGTATAATAGGACAAAGGAGGGAAAAAAAGACAGAAGGAAATTAAAAAAAAAAAAATCAGTTTCTATGGTGTCCATTACAAGCAGTGATTTATTTCTCCCTCAGCCAAAATCAGGCATATTCATGAAAGTAGATAAATATTTAGTGTATTTTAACTTTATGCCATTTAAATAGAAAATAATAGATGGACATGTATTCAACTGGAGTAATAGATTTTGGTATTGAGATATACATATGTATATGTATCACAGTGATAAAACAGTTCATTAGAAGTAGAGTAAGATTAGCAAACTAATAGAGCTACTGGATTATTAAATGAGATGATGTATGTGGAGTTATTAATATAGTGCTGACACTTTGACATTATTAAAGGCAGGTGTTACAAATACCATTATCACTAATAACGGTTGTAGTACTAATAGTAGAAGTAGGCTCTTGAAAGCCTTCACAAGGATGTTCGAAAAAACAAAGTCATAATAGTCGAGAGGCAATTTTCCTGAGTGATATGTTGATTTCAGAGGAAATGCAGAACCTTCCCTAACCAATCAAAATAAAGTTATTAATCAATGCTTAGTTCTGTGAAGGCTTACAATCTACTTTCATAAATGAAAAATGTGTTTAAAAAGAATGAATTTTAGAAGAAAATAAATGATTGCTCCCACCAGATTTCGGGACTTACATATTTGAAATTGGATTTATGCTCAACTGTGATGGATGATTGAAGTTGAACCTGAGGAGAGGTCACTATAAGAGCAGTAACCAGATGTAACCAAAAATGTTACTGGAAATTAGAGACATCAAGTGAATGGGCAATAATGGAAATTACCGTCACATGGGAGGAAGATAAGGGATGGCTGACAAAAGTATGAGACTGTACCAAGTGTAATTAGATTATCAGAGCTGGTAATTAGATTGCATGAATTGGATAATTGACTATTTCCATGTTGAACATTAGAATAGCAGAGCCCAGTTTTACTTGAACAAAAATTGCCAGTGTATAGTGCAACAGAAGCACAGATGTTGGGAATAGAATATATCAGTTTTCTCAGATTCTTCAGCCAAAATCACACAATAAGACAGGCATCTCAGCATAGCCTCAGTATGAATCTTTCCGTGGAGTTTTGGAAGTATTCTCTCCTTTTAGCCATAGTTCATGATTGAGAGCATATCATTTTTTATTGTTGTTAATTTAGCATTTTACTGTGCTACATATTTGGGTGTTTGATATATAATTTTTTTAAGACAAGTGATAATTTTATGGATAAGCCTAGGAAATAAGTCATTCGTCCAGTAAAATTAATTATAGTAATTCATTTCATTATAACCAAATCAAGAAAGATTATTACTAAGTGTCATTAATTGCAAAATGGCTAAGTTTGTAGTAGTGTTTGGTCGTAATGTGTTTTCTCTATTAGATTTTAATCTATAACAATTAGTGAACTATTTATAACCCTTTAAAAGTGCAGATGTGAATAGAATGTCTTAAATCTTTTTAAAACTAGAGAAAAAAAAACTTGGAGAGATTAGGACCTTTTTCATTATGATTTTCCACACTCATTGCCAAATAAATACAATCATTTGTATTTTTATAGCGATCCAGAGCTCATTTATTAGTGGTATTGGCCATTCTACATTCAGATATTTAGATTTCCTGGGGTTTTATATAATTGAAATTCTTTTTATAACAAAGTATGAAAACAAACACATTCTTGTTACAAAATTGAAATGTAAACTTAAAGGAGAATTCCAACTTCTGTTCACATACACTGAGCTGCTAAATATATTTATTGAACTTGTTTTTCCTGGTTTTCTATATTACTTTAAATATAAAACTCTAAGTTTAGAACTCAAATATTTGAGTGTATTTAAATTAATCTTGATTTCAAATAAGCTAGTAAATGAACTCTTACACTAAGTCTATTTGTAGTCCATACCGGACTTTGGGTCAATTGTTTCTTAGACTTCACACCAGTAGTATAATCCTTAAGAGGACTGGGTGTGATAGCAGCCTGAAGTAAACCAGGAGTGGTGAGCCAATGGTATTTGTCCCTGAGGACGTTGAGCTAGTTCACCATATCCCAGCCACAAACATGCATGATAGGAGAATGAGACCTCTGTTTGGCTCTTAGTTCAAAATGAGACTTTTCCAAACAAGGGATCGTAGACTGATGGCTTTGACTGTTTTCTGTACAACTTTTTGAAAGTTATTGGATTTGTTTAAAAATGTGCTAGTTGCCAACAGTGGAAAAATGATCTGAGGTCAAAGGATTCAGCTAGAGTTTGGTGCTGAAATATTCTCAGGATGAATGAATGCAGCAATCATAGGTTTGATTCTTATATCAGATTGACACGACAAATGGGATGCCTTTTAAACCTAATACATGAGCAAAGTTATAGGACATAAAAGCTTCCTTTGGGTTTCTGTCTTTTGTGTTTAAAAGTTTAACCTGCTTAATGTGTTTAATAGTCACTACATAACAGGCATAGTGCTAGGTACTCAAAATCAAAGAGAAGGAAATGAGAGGATAAAGAAGACAAGAACACAAATAATGTGTTTGATTTAGGTAGGTTCCCTTAAATAATGTGTAATCAAATGTTATGGCAATTCAAAAGAGAAAGAGATTATATCCAACTAGCTGCAGAGGATGGCCACTGCTGGATTTCTCAACAGTACTGCTTCAGCCCATATTAGCACCTTCCTTATCAATTGGTATATTAGTTGGTTTCTGTTGCCTATACCAAAATATGTAAAACTGGGTGATTTATAAATAAAACAAAATTTATTGCTTACAGTTTGGGAGGCTGGGAAATCCAAAGTCCAGGGAACACATCTGGTGAGGAACTCCTTTGGTGGTGGATTTACAGCAATTCGGGGGTCTCACACAGCGGAAAATGGCAGAGCAGAGAGAAAGACTCACATGCTCTCCTTTTAAAGCCCTCAGAACCATGCCTATGACCACCATTATTAATCCATTCACTATGGCATGGTCCTCAGAATCATGTCTTCAAGGCCCCACCTTTCAATTACCATAATAGGATTTCCCACCCTCAACAGTTACAATGAGAATTAAACTGTAATGACTTTGGCTGGGAGGACATTCAATCCACTACACTTGGTAAACTAAAAAACTTCCCAACCTTCTGTGGAATACTGTCAGCTGCTGCTGTCTTGGTCTAACATAACCCATTTTAACATGCCCGCTTCTTTGAGCCTTTGTTTCTGTTCTTTGTGATTTACCATAGAAATGTTAGCATCTAAACTAATGAGTCATAGCCCTTTCCAAACTTCCATCAGTCATCCCAAGAATTCATTAGAACTGTTTACCAGGGATCTTGACATGATACAAAATCTCATGGCAAGGGATAGATCTCCCATTTTGACAAAATCTACCTCATCCAGCTTTATACTTTANAGAAAGTTTAATTTGGTAGTGTAACCTCAGTTTATCGTAACAATCATTTATGGAGTACCTACTATTTTCAAGATATGCTAGGTGTTTCAGGTGTTATAAACTGATTTGTGTTTAAAAGTTTAACCTGCTTAATGTGTTTAATAGTCACTACATAACAGGCATAGTGCTAGGTACTCAAAATCAAAGAGAAGGAAATGAGAGGATAAAGAAGACAAGAACACAAATAATGTGTTTGATTTAGGTAGGTTCCCTTAAATAATGTGTAATCAAATGTTATGGCAATTCAAAAGAGAAAGAGATTATATCCAACTAGCTGCAGAGGATGGCCACTGCTGGATTTCTCAACAGTACTGCTTCAGCCCATATTAGCACCTTCCTTATCAATTGGTATATTAGTTGGTTTCTGTTGCCTATACCAAAATATGTAAAACTGGGTGATTTATAAATAAAACAAAATTTATTGCTTA
>NW_007732772.1:0-29919 GCF_000696425.1 Galeopterus variegatus
ATCCAGAATATACAAGGAATCAAAATACTTAAGTGAATAAAACAAGTAACCTTATTTAAAATGGGCAAAAGAGCTGAATAAGCATATCTCAAAGGAAGATAAACAAATGGCCAACAGCCACATAAAAAAATACTCAACATCATTAAGCATCAGGGAAATGCAAATCAAAACCACACTGACATATCATCTCACCCCAGTTAGACTGGCTATTATCAAAAAGACAGAATAACAAATGCTAGTGAGGATGCAGAGAAAGGGGAACCCTTGTATACTGGGTGGGACTAACAATTGGTGCAGCCATTATGGAAAACAGTATGGAGGTTCCTCAAACAACTACAGATAGAACTGCCATAGGATCCAGCAATTCCACTTCTGGGTATATACCCAAAGGAATGGAAATCATCATGTCGAAGGGATACCTGCACTCCCATGTTTACCATAGCTGTACGTGCAATAGCCACGAGCTGGAATTAACCTAAATTTCCACATTCAGACAACTGGATCAGGAATATGTGGTATATTTACCCAATGGGATACTACTTTGCAATAAAAAGAATGAAAATTCTGTCGTTCATAGCAACATGGATGAACTTAAAAAAAAATTATATTAAGTGAAGTAAGCCAGGCACAGAAAGAGAAATACCACATGTCCTCACTCATAAGTGGGAACTAAAAAATGAACATATAATTTTTTAAAAATAAAATAAAAAGAAAGATACAACTATCACAATAATAAGCTAAACTTCCAAAAGGAGATAATAGGACTGAGGTTACCAGAGGTAGGAAAGGGGGAACGGGAGGGGGAATAAGAGAGGAATCGGTAAAGGGCCATGAAAAACAATTACACTGCATAATGTTGAATATACTAAGTATCCTGATTTTAGTATCACATATTGCACATAGGTATTGCTATTCAACTCTGTACCCCACAGATATGTACAATCAACTACATTTCAATAACAACAAAAAGTTAAATTGATGAGAATACTTTTTAAACTGATTACAAATTACATAGTAATCTTTAATTTGTATATAGTACTTTATCATTAAATTAGAGGATAAAGGCCATAGGGAAAATCTATCTTCTCTCTTTAGGCTAGCTACTTTGTATTATCAGTAACAACTAAAGTGAAGAAGTCCTAGGCCAAGATTGAGTCATACTTGATAAGAGATGCCCGGTTGAAAGCTATGGAGATGAAAATGAAAGAAGCCTCTCACTATAAATGGGTTTCTAAATAAAATAATGACCCACCCCTCAAATCTCCCTAAACAGAAAAATTTAAAAATAAATCATCACTTTCTTCTTATGCAACTAACCCCAGTATCACACTGGATAATTAAAAATAGGACCACTTTAAGACATACACAGATAACACACATTTTTCCTATGCCCAGAGAAACAAAATTACTAGTTTGAGATTTTTACATTTCAGAATGTTTTTCAGAATTCTGAGTTGTATATTGAATAATATTAATATTCTATCATAAAAATATTGCTTTTACCTGAAATATATGATTATAAAAGATTTCCTAAATTCTTCAATGTGATTTTTTTGATATTGTTGCTTTGCTACCAAAAATAAAACAGCTCTTAGAAATAAATGCATCACTTATTTTACAAAAAAAAGAGAAATAATAATTTGATTTACAGAAATTTTATTCTCCTCTATCTCACCAAAAAAGAGGTCAGTTGCATATACTAAATAGCAACCTAGGTTTCTAAAATAATTAAAATAAATCCTAAAATGCCTATTTTATGCTTAGGAAGCCAACAGAGGTAAATAGCACCAGTTATACTAGGTTAAATACATGACATAAGTAAATACTGTACTTAATTTTCAAAAAGATAAAACTATATATGGGGGGGAAATATATATCCTTTAGAAAAGCGCATCATGTCTTTTCTTACCTTGTACCTTTGAACTAACAGATGTGCGATGAGATTATTCAGTATTCCATAAACAGGTAGTACTTTAAATATTCTGAGTTCATTAAACCAAAAAGTATTTATTCTAAGACAATGAGTCAAAGAACTACCACTGGAGCTATAATTATAACAAAGCATTGAAAATAATCAACAAGATGACTCAAGCTTGAAAAAAATACCTAAATAATAGTTTTCATAAATAGCTTTTCACTGCAGACTATGCACTCTAACTACTTGCTTTCTTCTTCTTGATTAAATTTTTGTTAAATGTAACATTAAAATTTCATGAAGAATGCATAGTTTCTGCTTCACACAATAACTCAAAATAAATGGTTATCTAGGGCCAGCCCGTGGCTCACTTGGGAGAGTGTGGTGCTGAGAACACCAAGGCCCCAGGTTCAGATCCTATGTAGGGATGGCCAGTTTGCTCACTGATTGAGTGTGGTGCTGACAACACCAAGTCAAGCATTAAGATCCCCTTACTGGTCATCTTTTAAATAAATTAATTTAATTAAATTAATTAATTAATTAATTAAAATGGTTATCTGAAACAAAAGTTTTATTCCGACTTTGCCTATTACTTAAGGACTTTTTGGAGTCTCTGAGACCTTAGAGGATACAGGAGTCCAGAAAACAACTCAACAAATTTCCCTAAAACTGAAGTTTTCAAAGACTCAATTGCAAGTGCAAAGGACACCTTAGATACAGGAGCGCGCCCCTGCCCCCAGTCCCCAGTTCTGCTTTTCATGGTTTCAGTTACCCACAGTCAACCACCATTCAAAAATATTAAATGGAAAATTTCAGAAGTAAACAATTCATAAGTTTTCAATTATGTGCTGTTCTGAGTAGCGTGGTCCCATTCCATCCTGCCCAGGACATGAATCACCCTTTGTCCAGCATATCCAAGCTGTATTTGCCACCGTTTAGTCACTTAGTAGGCATCTCGGTTATCAGATTGACCGTCATGGTATCACAGTGCTTCTGCTCAAGTAACCCTTATTTTACTTAACAATGGCCCCAAAGCACAGAAGTAATGATACTGGCATATTGTTATAATTGTACTATTTTATTATTAGTTATTGCTGTTAATCTCTTACTGTGCCTAATTTATAAATTTTTTCTCTTTTTTTGGTGGCTCGCCATTATGGGGATCCAGACCCTGTACCTTGGTGTTACAACACTGTATTCCAACCAACTGAGCTAACCAGCCAGCCCTCTAATTTATAAATTTGACTTATCATTGGTAGTATGTATGTAAAGAAAAAACATAGTATATATAGATGGTTCCTGACTTACAATTTCGTGACTTTAAGATGGGTTTATTGGGGCATTAAATGCATTTCTGACTTACAATATTTTTGATTTACGATGGGTTTATCGGGACCTAACCCCACCATAAGATGAAGAGCATTCGTACAGGCTTCACTACTTTCAGAGGTTTTAGTCATCCACTGGGAGTTTTCAGAATCCCTCTCAAATAAAGCGGGGACTATTGTACTTTACATTCATAAGAGCTTCTCTTTTTGCATTTTCTTCAAAGCTTCCAAGTTGCCCCAGGCCAGTGGTTCACAACTCTGGCTGCAAAAAGCAGCAGGTAGCGGCCTTTTAAAAATACCAATTCCTGAGCCCTATGATGAGAGATTCTAACATAACAGGTTTTAGACGGAGTCCAGGCATCAGTATATTAAAACTCTACAAATAACTCTAATGTACAAATTCTGCTGTAACAAAACATTTGTGTCCCTAATAATCATTGGGTTGGTCAAAATCACACAATAAAAAAACCAAAGACCTTATGGACAAATGGGGTTAGACACATAACACTCCAAAAATTAATCAGGTACACATTTTTAAAAGACAGGAACCTAAGAAAAACTTTGCACAGTTTTACACATGTTAAATGGTTAAGAAATACATAACTACAATAATAATCATGGTACTTTACCTCGAAAAGACCTGAGGTTTGCTTGTCAATGTAGGTTTCAGAAGGGTTGTAACTTGTGAGTTACTGTAAAATGGTATAGAGTTACCTGAAATTGAACAGAAAGCTACAATACTGCATGCCAATGGGGGTGGCTCATAACAAGCGGCATAACCACTAAACTAAATGAGTGATTCTGGACTGGGTGCTGGATCAGCATGAAAAAAATATTTTACCTGAAAAGGACATTGGGACAGTTGACAAAGGTAGCAATAAAGGACTGAAGTGTGCATTTGCAAGTATTCCTAAGCAGCTTGGTTCAGCTGAGTACAGTTTTCTGTATTCCCCTAGTGCTTCTTCTAGTTTCACACATAAGCAAATGCAAAATTCACATTAAGCTTAAATTGTTACCTAATATGTCAGTTGTGCTGGAACAAATTCGTATTTTCAAATCAAGCATTAAGACAGAACCAATTCTATAGCCAGGCTTGAGAATTATTTCATTAAAAATAGATATAGCTGAAACCCTAGTTATACAGGTTCAGGATACATTATATGTGTAGTATGTGACCAGTAAATAATAAGGACAGTTCATCAAGAGTCTTCATTACTTTTTATTCCCACATGTTAGATGGAGCACTACCAATATTTCAATCCACTTCATGTTTAAAAGGTAAGCCAATATCTCTCTTCAAATATGTTGTGCTACTTGAGGACTTATCTATATCACTGCACTATTTCAGAAGAGAGGCGACTATTCAAACAGGTATAATTTTAGATGAATAAAAAAACACAAGGTAAAATTCTTCTCCAGCATAGAATAAAGTAAGTCTTCAAATTAAAACAGCTGTTAAACTCATGGAAATATTTTCAATTTCACTCACTTTTAGATAAATATAAAATAAAGCCACACTAGATATCATTTCTTACCTACCAGATAAACAAAAACTCAAAAATATGACATCTCTGTTGCCCACATTAAGCAAAAGCTGGCATCTTCATATATTTCTGGTGGATATGTAAAATGGTACAAGAGCTATAGAGGAAATTTATATTTATATTGGCAAAATATAACAAGACTGCATGCACATTTACATTTTGACCTAAAATATCTTATTTCCAGGAATTTACCCTGAAAACAATTATAATAATACAAAAATACATGTAGTTCTCAAAGAATGATGGGGAAACAGAATCCAGGCAGTTGAAAGGAAGGATGGCTACCTAAGTCTCCATCTCCCAATATTTCCTCCAAAAGCAATATAAAAAAACAAAAAGGGAAAACAAAACCACACAAAAACCATGCTCTCAGAATTAAAGATAAAATATACACAATTCAAAATAACTTGAAGTAAAAAAGAAAAATTACCAAATCACAGAGCATAGCTTCTCACATTCATGCTCCAAAATAGAGGACAATGAAGAGATAATAACTAAACTAAATGAGTGATTATGGATTGGATCCTGGATAAGGATGAAAAAAATTTGCCTTAAAAGGACATTATTGAGACAGATGACACAAACTGGATATTCAACGTATTTTCAATAATAGTAATGCTAAATTTCCCAAATTTTAGCTTTATATTGTTACTATGTTCTTAGAAAATGCATGTATAAATATTTAGGAAAAAAGGGACATGATGTCTTCAACTAACTCAAAAAAAATAATATATATTTTTATAGTGAGAGAAAGGGAGTCATAGAACAAATACAGCAAAATGTTAACAATTGATAAATTGAGTGAGTTCTTTATTTTTGAAACTCTACTGTAAGTTTTAATTTTTAACAGACATAAAAATCACTAGTGGCAAGACTTCCACTTCCAGTCTTGATGGAGAAACAGGGACTGATATATCCTCCTGCTTAAAACAACTAAAAACTGTACAGAAATATATAAAAAACAGCATTCAACACACTGGACATCAGGAAATGAAGAACAGTGACCTCTGAGAGACTATATCCAATGAACTGAGCCCTAAGATTTTCCCAACTTACTGAATGAAGAAACAGTCCAGGCCACAGCATAGGAAAGAAAAGCCAGGCAGAACCCAGTAATCACTGTGAATTAAAGAGACTGAGTTCAGAGCACAGAGACACCAAAGTGGTCAGAGAACTGAAGAAGGAACAAGGACAATACTGGAGAGGAGAGGTCTGCACAAAGGAAAAACTCGGGAGATCTGCAAAGACTCCTTCCTCAATTATTTAGCTAAGTACTGATCAAGGGTATAAGGAAACTACTCAATACCATGAGAATAACCACCCAAAAGAATTACAGGGAACACTCTATAGTTCACACAGAGCCATGAATCATGCCAGGTCCCAACAGCCAAAGTTTAAAATGTCATAATATAGGGGGCATCCCTTTGAATACTGAGCATAATGTTGCCCAGGTAGAAGAGATAAATTCACATGAGACTATACTCTGATCCCACCTAACAGATGTAAAAGCAAGAGCCAAAAGAATCAAACTATCTCCAAGTAACTTAACCACATCCCAAACAAAACAAAGCTCAAGACTATTTTTAAAAGTACAAAAATATTCAGTACCCAAAAAGGTAAAATTCACAATGCCTGGCATCAAATCAAAGATTACCAGGCACACAGATGCTAAAAATACAACCCAAAATGAAAAGAAAAATCAATCAAATCTGACCCAGAAGTAACACAAATGATAGAAGACAGGGACAATAACATACTAAGACTGTATTCCACATATTAAAGAAACTAGAGGAAAGAATAAACATATTAAGTAGAGACATGGAAGATATAAAAGATATAAAAAGGATTTAAACCAAACCACTAGAGATATTTATGACTTCCTCATTTTTAACATGGCACTAGCCCAATTACTTGATTTCTGTTTATTCTCTCCAATTCCTCCACCCTGAAGTACAAGCAAGGTGCAAAAGGAAGAACTGGGTTTTGGCAGATACAAGAAGATGAAGGATTGGTACATGGGCATAATTTAAGTACTGGCAAGATAGAAAGTGACGTGTACAGAAGAGGAGTGAGGGGAAAAATGACCTTGCTGAAAGAAGTCAGGGAAGGGTTAGAGTTAACCACATTAAAGCATTGGTAAAGGGAGCCCAGAAATGAAAAATGCCTGAGATAAGAAATACACTGGGCTAGCTGGTTAGATCAATTGATTAGAGCATGGTGTTGATAACACCAGGTGAAGGGTTCGGACCCCTGTCCAGGCCAACAACTGGGAAAAAAAATACACTGAATGGGATTTACAACAGATGTAAGAAATACACTGGGCTAGCTGGTTAGATCAATTGATTAGAGTATGGTGTTGATAACACCAGGTGAAGGGTCCGGACCCCTGTCCAGGCCAACAACTGGGAAAAAAAATACACTGAATGGGATTTACAACAGATAAGACTTTGCATAAAAAGAAAAAATTAGTGAAGTGGAAGATATAACAACAGAAAATAACCACAATAAAACACTGAGAGAAGATAGAAAAATAAATAGAGCATCAGTAAACTGTGGGACAAAAATAAGAATGTAACAACTGAAGAGTGCAGAAGTAGACTCACACATTATGATCAAATGATTTTCAACAAAAATGGAAAGGCAATTCAGTGGAGAAATATTCAGTACCTAAAAAGGTAAACAAATAATGCTGGAATAAATGGATATCCATATGCAAAAAATGCACTTCAATCCACATCTTGCCCCATACACAAAAACTAACTAAAAATGGATTACAGACCTAAATATAAAACTTAAAACTTTAGATGAAAACATAGGAGAAACTCATTGTAACTTTGGGTCAGGCAGAGATTTCTTGAAATACAACACCAAAGCACAATCCTCTAAGGAAAAAATTTTTAATTGGACTTTACTTATAGGTAGAATAAATTATAGCTTTTCAGTATTAAGAGGGAAGGCTGACATGCTCCTTGATTTTCTTCGGGTTTCCAATCATTGCTCAGCCTTAATTCTCAATATCTCCTTTTTGAAGGCAACACTACCCATTTAAACCACGCCCTCACAATCCTCATTACCTTTCCCTAGCCCTCATTCCCATCCCAAATACTTTTCTGCCTTCCTTAATTACTTTATCTCTTGTCTCCTTCTATTCCTCACCAAAATGCTTGACACTTCATTATCCACACTGACGATTCTTCCACTGCCCTGACTTTATAAATTCTTAATCTTCTTACCTATTAATCCTATTTCTCATTCCTTTCACTACCATACTTCTTTAAAGAATATAATTCTAGCTCAACATAGTAAATAGAAAACATTTCTCCACTCCTTCCAAAAATCCCATTATAATACAATACAGTTATTTAAAGTATAAATTTACAATAACAAAGAAAATAGAAAATTTGTAGCTATGGCAAATAAGACATGTCAACAGAATGTATGAAAAGAAAAGGCACGTAAATAGTAACTAGTTAGCATATCAGGAAAAGTTGAAATGTCAGTGTCCTGCAAAGGTGAGATCAAGATTTATGTGGTCAGAAAACTCCAGCAAAGTTCAGGAACTGGTGATACAGAACAAATGGAGGAAAAGAAGAGGGTGCTGAAATAGGAGGATTAATTCAAAATCTATTTAAGAAGTAGGTAGAACCCAGTTCTTGTTGCCCACACAAACAAGCAACTATTCCTCCAAATGCACTAGAAAATAAGAGAAAAATGAACCAGAGAGCCTTTGGACTCAGAGAGAATGGGCAGCTACCAAAAACAGGAAGATTAAGTAAAATATGACTCTTAAAATACCCAACCTACTTTCCATATCTATTCCCATTAACATAACAGCAGGTTTATTATACCTACAAATAGGGTTGCCAAATAAAATACAGGACATCCAGTTAAATTTGAATTTCAATAAACAACAAATAATTTTTAGTTTATGTCTGCCCCAAATATTGCATGCAAATTTAACAAATATCCTGTATTTTTATTCGTTCTGTCAGCCCTGTGTTCTGACTAGAGACTAGAGACTTCCTCTTTGGGGAACATGACTGCCCCAGGAAAGGAAGCTAAAGGTATTATCATTGATTGAATTGTGTCCTCCCAAAGTTTAACGTGTTAGAGGCTTGGTCCTCACTGCCACAGTATTAAGAGGGTGGGAAATCCTATTATGGTAAATGAAAGGTGGGGCCTTGAAGAGGTGATTAGATTGTGAGGACCATGCCCTAGAAAAAGGATTAATCCAACTGATGGTTTAATGGTGGTCATAGGCATGGTTCTGGGGGCTTTAAAAGAACAGCCAGTGAGGAATTTGTTCTCTCTTGCTCCACCATCTCACAATGCGATACCCTGCATTGGTGAAATCACTATCAAAATAGGTCCTCACCAGATGTCTTCCCAGGACTTTGGACTTCAGACTTCCCAGCCTCTGAAACTGTAAGCAATAAATATTCTATTTCTTTATAAATTACCCAGTTCCAGGTATTTTGTTATAAGCAACAGAAACCTACTAATACAGGTATTAACCGTAAGGGGCTCTCAAAAAAGTCACAGATCCTCACCTGATGAAGCGCCATATACATATTCTCCTTAGAAAACAGTTTTCTTCTACAATTTACTCAAATCCTAAAACTAACAAGTGAAAGAAACACTAATTTTTTTAACTTTCCAAAGTAAAAAGGTAAGATTTATTTTTAACTTGAATAACTATAGTGAAATATGATATTTAAGTAAGACAATGAGAATAAATAGAGCAGAAATTCAAGAACTGTTAAGGTGTTTAACAGTGTAATTTCAGCTCTTATTTTTATAAGACAGAATAATCTTGTAGTTTAGAAAAAAAACCATATTGTTTATCCAATGAATTTGCTTTAAGAGTTACTAATTCACCAGTATATTAGCATTTTAGTAACAATAATATAGCAAATAACAGCTATGTGTTAAACAATTTCATGTGATTCACTATACTAACAATTCACAGAAGAATTCAAGGAGGTGGGTTATAATTAGGTTTGTACCAAAATAAAAAAAAGGCAGGGTTCAAGTAACCAAAAGCAGGAAGGTTAATGTAATAAAAGAAACCAAAATTTTTAATAGTGACTCCCAAAGCTGACTAATCATTAGTGTAGTCCAGACATCTATTAAAGAAAGAGTTCAAAGTCCTTCTCCATACCTACTGAATCAGAATATCAGGGAGGTAGAGCCCCAAATTTATAATTTTTGAAACCTTCCCCATGAGATGATGATACTCAGCAAAATTTTGAAAGCACTGGATATGCTTGGGTACGCTCATTTAATAGTATGATCTATTTGCTTTAAGCACAATTATGACACTATACATAATAAATGATTAAATTATTGTTCTTACCTTGGATACATTGCTGACATAATTCATTTGGACAGTACTTTCCTTATCAACTTGATTACAAAGGTTCTGTAAAGTAGATGCATATTCTTTATCACTTTTTATTCTCAGGGCCATAAATTTCTTCACTGTTTCCAGTAACCGTAATTCCCAGTCTTGCAATTTTAACACAGCTTCATGTGAATTCTTCAGGTCACTCCCAAACCCCATTTTTGTAAGGCACTGCTTATCCTTCACACTGCACAAGTGAGCCTTCTAATCAGCACATATCTGTGTATGCAAACAAAAGGAAAAAAAGCTTAAATCTAAAGGAAATTAGTCTTTAAAGCAACATTAAGGCCCATTCTTCTTTGGGTAAAAAAAATCACTACAAATAACACCTTTCCCCCAAAGATCAGGAAAAAGATGAGATGTCCACTCTGCTGCTGACTTCTGTTCAACAGTATACTGGAGGTTCTAGCCATTACAATGAAATAAAAGACATTCAGATTGGAAAGAAAGAAGTAAAACTATCTTTATTTGCAGATGACATCATCTTGTGTCTAGAAAATCCTAAGGACTGCAATTAAAAAACCATTAGAACTAATAAATGAATTTAGTAATATTATAGAACATGAGATCAACATACAAAAATCAATTATATTTCTATATACAAGCAATGATCGATCCAACACTGAGATTAAAAAAATTCTTACAACTGCTTCAAAAAAGTATTAGGAATAAATTTAACAAAAGAAATGCAAAACTTGCACTCTTAAACTGCAAAACATTGTTGAAAGCAATTTCAAAAGACCTAAGTAAACTGAAAGACTCATGTTCATAGGTCAAAAGACATAAAATTGTTAAGAAAGCAAGGCTCTCCAATTTGATCTTCAGATTTAGAATAATCTATATTAACACCTCAGCTAGTTTTTTCACAGAAATTGACAAGCTAATCCTAATTATCTGGAAAGGTAAGGGAGTCAGAATAACCACAAAAAAATATTTTAAAAGAAGAACAAAGTTGAAGGACCCACATGTTCTGATTTCAAAACTTACTAAAAAGCTACAGTAATTGAGACAGTATAGTAATGACATATGGACAGACACAGAGATTAATGGAATAGAACAGAGGGTCCAGATATAAATCTTTACATTTATGGTAAAAAAATTTTTTTTTGAGGGTGCAAATGGGTAAAAGAAAAGTCTTTTCAACAGATGATCCTTGGACCACCACATTTTCACATGCAAAAGAATGAAGGAGGATGCCTTCCTTAACTCTAAATGGGTCATAGACCTAAATATCAAAGCTAAAACTATAAAACTCCCAAAAAACAACAGGAGTACATCATAACTTTCACTTAAGCAATGATTTCTTAGATACAACAACAAAAGCATAAGCAAAAAAAATTAAAATATAAATTGAATTTCATCAAAACTAAAAACATTTGTGCTTCAAAGGACACCACAAAGAAAATGAAGACAACCCCCAGAATGGGAGAAAATATTTGCAAATCATATATCTCATAAAGGACTTATATATATGTAAAGAATTCTTACAACTCAATAGCAAAAAGACAAACAAATTAAAAATGGGTAAAAGATTTGAATAGACATTTCTCCAAAGGTATAAATGTCCAATAAGGACATGAAAAGATGTTCAATGTCATTAGCCATTAGGATAATACAAATCAAAACTACCACTTCACATCACTAGGATGTCTATAATCAAAAAGACAGATAATAAGTGTTGGACAGATTGGAATTCTCCTCATATTCTGCTAGTGGAAATGTAAAATGGTGCAGCCTCTTTAAAAAACAGTTTGGAAGTTCCTTACGAGGGAAGACAGAGTTACCATATGGCCCAGAAATTCCACTCGGTATATATTCAAGAGAAATAAAAACATATCTCTACACACAAATTTTTACATGAATATTTGAAGCAACATTATTCATAATAGCCACAAAGTGGAAACAACCCAAATATCTATCAATTGATGAATGGATAAATAAAACATGATCATATCCATACAATGGAATATTATTTGGCAATAAAAAGGAATGAAGCATTGGTACATGCTACAACAGTGGAAACAACCCAAATATCTATCAATTGATGAATGGATAAATAAAACATGATCAGATCCATACAATGGAATATTATTTGGCAATAAAAAGGAATGAAGCATTGGTACATGCTACAACATGGATGAACCTTGAAACATTTTGTTAAGTAAAGGAAACCAGACACAAAAGACCACATATTGTATAATTCTCTTTACCCGAAATGTTCCAAAAAAGCAAATTTATAGAGATAGTACATTAGTGGTTGCCTAAGGCTGGCAAAATTGGGGAGAAATGGAGAGTGACTGCTAATAGGTACTGAATTTCTTTATGTGGTGATGAAAATGTTCAATAAAATTGATTGCAGTGATGGCTGCACAACTCCGTGAATGCACTAAAAACAATTGAATTGTACAGTTTCAATGAGTGAATTCTACAGTATGTGAATTATAGCTCAAAAAAAGTGGCTTAAAAAAATCACTACAGCATTAGAGCATAGCCTTATTAACACCAAGGTCACAGGTTCGGACTCCTGTACCAGCCAGCCACCTAAAAATTAAAAAAATTTAAAAATCAAAAATAAAATATCACTACAGACTAACTTATCTAAAAATCAGTTATAATAAACTTTCCCAAAATATCCTGCTTGTTTACTATAAATCCCCAAATATATATCAGAATTGATCTTGCTCTCCAGTGTCCTAGAGTTTCAGGCAGTCAATCTCTCAGAGCCAGTTAGAAGAAATGAAGTACACCTTTTATTTTTAGCTCTAGATCATCCACACCAGAAGTCAATTTCTTCTTAATTCAGCTAATACCCTCTCAGCCACACAGAAAAACGAGAGGTTTCTCTCTCTAACTTTAGTGATCTCACCTAAAGACATGGGAAAATAAGAGTTTTCCAAATAGAGAGCAAATTAGAATTTTTCCCCAAGTAAAAGGTGTCTGGTTTTATGAACTATCAAATAGTTAGAAAAAAATCAAAAGGTTGTGAAAAAATTCCACTTCATCAAAGTTTCCGAAGTAGCAACTAAATGGACCTTAACATAAATAAGTCAATACAAAGTAACTGACTTATTCACTTTTACATCAAATAGGATAATTCCAGTTTTTTCACTTTGTATATAGTAGCTTTAAAAGAAATTACCTTGACATACTGTATCTTTTATGGGGCACAAAAATTTACAATGAACATTTTTCTGTTATTTTACCTGCAGTTAACTAAACTTGGTGGAGATATACTCTATCTCATCCCATGTTTTCAAAAGAATAAAAAGGAACATTTTTTGAGGCCAAAGAAAGGTAATACATTTTATTTTTAAAAAAAATACAATATCTGAGATTGTAGTTCATTTTATTCTGTAACTTGAAATAAATATGACTTCTGCTTCTAGATACATCTTGACAACAATTTTTCTTCTACTATCAGGAAGTTCAAAAGGATTGTGAACAGGTCAAAAGAATAAAAAAGGGAAACAGAATCTGGCAGCTATCTGAGAAACACTCTAGACTGCCCTAAGGGCTTATTTATATATGCCAATATTCTATGTCAAGATTTATATAAAAATAATTTAATATACTATACCTCTCTCTTTAAGGAATTAAAAAAATTTCTAACTTCATAATAAATTAAGATTATGTCTAATTTTTGAACTGACGGGTATTATAAATACTTTAGGAATTAAGAGAATGAAATGCTACAGATAATTTTCCCACAGATGACAAATGACATATTTGCAAGTACAAGACTACTCATTTCAGTAGTGTTTGCAATAACAACAAAAAAAAAAAACTCTGGAAATATCTAAAATATCCACCAACAGAAATTGACTAAGTAGATTACAGTCAAGCCTGCTGCATTTGATTGTAGCTGAATAATTCTAGGAGGTGCCATTCAAATGACACTCTATGTGAATTCGTTCAGTGCCCAACCTTCACGACCATATGTGGTACATCTGTTCATGGCATTTTCATTCAGAGGAATATCATTCAGTCCTAATAAAAATAAAGAAACTTTTTGTGTATTGATATGGAACTATCATTAAGAACTATTAATTGGGACTGGCCAGCTTGTTCAGTTGGTTAGAGAGTAGTGCTGATAACACCAAGATTCAGGGTCAGAAAAAGAACTATTAATTGAAAAGAAGCAAGATGAAAAACTTAGTATGCTAACTTTGTATAAAAAAGGAGAAAGAATAATATTGATTTTTGCCTATAAGTATATGAAATATTTCTTTAAAAACACAGTGGCCAGGGCACAGGAATGGGAGAGAGACTATAACCTTTTGTACATCTGAATTTTGTTCTAAGTGAATGTATTGATATTACACATTCAAAAAATAAATTAAAGCATTTTTGATGAGAAAAAAGATTTTAAAAATTAATAAAATATGGAATTGCCCAGAAAATTTCCTAGAAATGGCAAAATATGAGCTAGGAGTGAAATAATGACTATGATTTAGATTATAAAGTCAAAAGGGAAATGTATTTCAAAAAACAGGGGCAGTGTAAGGTAAAAAACAAAGCAAAAAAAAGTGAATATGAGGTGCAGTAAAACAAGAAATGTCTCCAAAATCAAGCTACATGTGGCAAGCAGTAGGAGTTAGCATGCCACCTTACCTCCCACTATTCCTCTGCTCAGGAAGCTAATAAAGCTCTAACTCCTTGAAATAATTGGTTTTTAAAGAAGAATACCAAGGTCATGAAAGTGATATTTTTAAATAGCATGCCACCTTACCTCCCACTATTCCTCTGCTCAGGAAGCTAATAAAGCTCGAACTCCTTGAAATAATTGGTTTTTAAAGAAGAATACCAAGGTCATGAAAGTGATATTTTTAAAATATTAATTTGCTGGTTCTAGTTACAAAAGGACGTTCAGTTTGTGAAAATCATCAAGCTGAGTACCTACGATTTGCACACTTTTTTGTGTGTATGTTATAGCTCAACAAAAAGAGAGAGAGAGAGACATAGAGGTAGATTTTGATCTGGCAGCTGGGTATAGAATAGCTTGAAGAGAGAAAAAAATAAAATGAGACATGAGGCAAGTTAAGAAGCCATTATAGGGCCGGCCCCGTGGCTCACTCGGGAGAGTGCGGTGCTGACAACACCAAGGCCACGGGTTCGGATCCCATATAGGGATGGCCGGTTTGCTCACTGGGTGAGCGTGGTGCTGACAACACCAAGTCAAGGGTTAAGATCCCCTTACCGGTAGTTTTTTAAAAAAAAAAAAAAAAAAAGAAGCCATTATAGCTATATAACTTGAGAAATGAGGATCTAGAAAGACAATGTCAGTGAAAATTAAGATGGAAGAGTCTTCACTGATGAATAGATTTGAGGAACAAAAGAGAGATGATCCAATGAAAACTTTAAGGCTTTAATAAGAAAGAATGGTGACAATATTAATAGAAATGAAAAAACAGGAGTATGGAGCTACATTTTAAGGAAAATATATTCATTTCAGCTGAAAATAAACCTTTTGTAAAATATTTAGGCCAAAGATCCAAATTTGAGAGTCAATTGCTTATAGGTGATAGATGAAACAAAAAGACTGGATGTTCACAGAAAAGCAGAATCAAGGACAAAACCCATGAGAATTTTTCAATTCAAGAATGAGAGGAGGAAGAGCCAACTAAAGCATAAAGATTAAGTAAGCAAAAGGATAAAGAGGGGTTTAGCACAGTCACAGGCGCCAGGAGAAAAATATATATATATTAGCAATGTCAAATGTCAGAGGAAGATATGAAAACAGCAAAAAAGTCATTATTGGAATTTTGGGTAAAGACAGTATCATAAGGCAGTATCTCAGAAGCTCCTACTACCAATAACAAAAAAGAGTTTTAAGAAAATCCAAAAATTCAAACATATCAGCAAATAAAGGAGTACAACCTTATGCCCTAAGTTTGACAGCATGGTTTCAAAGGAAAGAAACAAAATACTGATGCTCTAAGCAGCATGGCAATGTGCCAAACACTACCCCAACCAGTCTAGAAGATATTCTGAGGAAGAAGAGTTAACAAAATCCTGGGAATTCACAGTCGATACCCCAATATGAAAAGAAGCAGGCAGAGAGTGAGTAGGCCAAACTATAGAAAGTCAAAAAAATATCTAAAGAGAGAAACTCCTCTGTACCAGGACGCTTTAGAAAATAGAGGGAGGTAGCATTGGCTTGCCACTTTCTAGGGCTCTGTGATGATTTGGTGGATGAAATTTAAGTCCAGGATTACAGGATGTTTAATGGAATCTTTTTTTTTTTTTTTTTTTTTTTTTTCGTGACCGGTAAGGGGATCACAACCCTTGGTGTGGTGTCACCCACACCGTGCTCAGCCAGTGAGCGCACCAACCATTCCTATATAGGATCCGAACCCGCGGCGGGAGCGTCGCTGCGCTCCCAGCGCCGCACTCTCCTGAGTGCGCCACGGGCTTGGCCCTAATGGAATCCTTTAAGAGAGGGTAAATCTCAGGGCCCCTAACAAAGCCAAACTTACTCCCAGCCAATATCTCCCTACAAATTTACCTCCATGCTCATATGCCACAGAAACCGAAATTAAAAGGAAAACCCAGCTTCTAGTCCAGACAAGATGGCATAGAACATTTTTTCCAGGTCCTTCCCACTAGGCACAAGTATAAACACTGGAAATAGTATAAGAAACAACCAAAAAAAAACCCAGAACGGTGGAAAGAAGGTGGCAAACTCCTCTAGGATCCTAGGACTAGAAGAATAGCACAGAGGCAGGGTGTCTTATGTCCCCCTCACCCAACAGAAGAAGGTCACCTATACCTGGCTTTTCCCAACCACCATCCTAGTAACAGAAGGCAGCCCATGCAGGCTACTTCCTCCCAGAATAGAACAGAAGTCCCTCTGACATAAGGGGAGCCAGACATCACCAGCAAGGGAGATTAATTGGGAATGTCACCAAAACAAACAGTGTTTCCAAAAGGAAAGGAAGCACCCTCCTTCCCTGTGAGGCCTGAGACTACACTCTTTGCCAAAAGAAACCAAGCCAGGCAGGAGGAATCAGAAAAAGAGACCCAGTTACAGCAAGCAGCCTGATCAGGACCTCTTTGTCCCCACAGGCCCGAGGATCTCCTTCCCCACCCAGAGACACCATAGTAGGCAGGCAGAACTAGCAAGAGAGACCCATCTTTCTCAAGTAGCCCAATCAGGAAGCATCTTGTTCTCGAGAGGTCCAAGACTCATCTCCCCTGTCCAGAGACATCAGGACAACAGGAGTGCATGGCAAGGAAATTGTAGTATACCCCTTTCCCACCAATAGACATCCAGCAGTTCAGCCTAAGAGTCTTCTACTGCCTCAGGCAGTACCAGGAGGGACCAGTGGGAGCTCTAGTGTTACCAGATAAATGAAGCAAACCCAAACAATAGTGCAAAGACTAAAAATTAAACTGTCACTGGAACCACACTCCACAAAAAAAATTTACTAATACCCGCACACTAAAGCTAAATCTAAACGGGGGTGACTGCCTGCAAAAATAAAAAATTGAAATGTGCTCCAGAGTCTTTTAACATAATAGATAAAATATCTAAGATTCTATGGGAAATCACGTGTCACACCAAGACCAAAAAAATCATAACTTGAATGAGAAAAGGCAACTAATGCTAATAATGAGATGAATCAGACGTTGGAATTATCATCTGACAAGGACTTTAAAGCAGCCATCCATCATGAAAATGCTTAATCAATTACAAATTCTCTTAAAATAAATGCAAAAATAGAAGATCTAACCAAAGGTATACAAATTATAAAAATAATCAGATGGAAATTATAGAACTAAAAAATGAAATAACAACAACAAAAAAAAAACTCACTAGATAGGCTCAATAACAGAGTACAGATGACACAGAATACAATCAATGAGCTTAAAGCCAGAACAATAGAATTCACCCAATCCAAACAACACAGAGAAAATGGAAAAAAAAAAAAAAATGAACAAAGCCTCAGGGACCTGTGGGACAATAACAATAGATCCAACTTTTGTATGACCAGAGGGAGTTCAAGCAGGAAAGGAGAGAGTAGGACTGAAAGAGAATTCAAAGAAATACGGTCCATCATGCTGAATAATATATAGCTACAGAAATCAAGACAGTACCAGAGAAATCAAAGAATATTTTTAAACAAAAAACCTGTAAACCAATATCCATAGCAGCTTTATTTCTAATAGCCAAAACTAGAATCAGCCCAAATATCCTTCAACAGGTAAATGGTTATATATATATCACGGAATACTACTCACAATAATAAGAAATAAATTATCAATACAGATAACAACTGGGATAAATTTCCAAGAAATTCTTCTGTGTGAAAGAGCCCAATCCAGAAAGTTACATACTGTATGATTCCACGTATACAACATTCTCGAACTGACAAAATTTTAGAAAAAGGACAGATTAGTGGTTGCCAGGGTTTAGGGCCAGCAGCAGAGGGAGGTGAGTACTGTTATACAAGTGCAGCCAACACAAGGGATTTTTACAGTGTTGGAATTGTGCCATACCTTGACAGCAGTGGGGGATACATGAACCTAAACAGGTAATAGAGCTTTAAAATACTTAATAAGCACACACAAATGAGTACAAGTAAAACTGAAGAAATATGAATAACATCAGTGGGCTGTATCAATGTTAATATCCTTCGCTTATTATATCCTTATTATATACTTTTGCAAAATGTTAGCATTGGGGAAAACTGGGCAAAGTATACAAAGGATCTCTCTATATTATTTCTTACAACTGTATTTTAGTCTACAATTATCTCAAAAAATTTTCAATTAAAATAAATGTAATACCCAGACCTCAAAGTATAGCTCAGAGGAAGAACAATAATATGAAGAGGATTTCAGAAATTCAGCCATATTCTTCCAGAAGTAATAGGAGATATGGACAGAGCTGCCTATGTTAACCACAAGGAAGATGAAAAGAAATTACAATTAAATTACATAATCATGTTGTAGCAAAAAATTCGGGAGGTGGAGAGAGAGGGGTATTAAATTATATACTGATTTGTAATGTAAGTTCTATAGGGTAGGGAATTATTCTGTTCTGTTCCCCAACTATATCTCCTGTGCTTAGAATAGTGCCTATAATCATGTTGTAGCAAAAAATTCGGGAGGTGGAGAGAGAGGGGTATTAAATTATATACTGATTTGTAATGTAAGTTCTAATAGGGTAGGGAATTATTCTGTTCTGTTCCCCAACTATATCTCCTGTGCTTAGAATAGTGCCTTGCTTCAGCCTTATAACACTAAGGTCACGGGATCAGATCCCTGAATCAGCCAGCTCCAAGGGGAAAAAAAACAAAAAACAAAAAACAGTGCCTTGCCTATAGACAATAAAAACCTGTTAAATGAATTAACTGGTTGAGGCTACACAGCACATGCATCTCTAGAGCCTCACAATCCCTACTTTGCTCCCTTCATTCTTTAGGACACTGGGTAATACTAGGTATAAATTTTATTATTACTTATAATACCAGGTATTAATTTTACAACCCAAACTTATACATTAAAATTCAAACTCCTTTGCCTGGCAATCAAAGCTGGCTCCATACAACTTCCACTCTCTGTAACAGTCACACAACTTACTACTTATGGTTCCTGAAATGTCTCTTGACCATTCACACCTCTGTGCCTTTGCAAATGGTGCTCCCTCAGTCAAAATGTTTTCTTCCCTTTTCTGCCTGGAGAATCATCAACAACTAAACTTTAAAGTTGTATTCTCTGTGAAGTCTTTCCCACAGTCACCACCACTCAGCCAACTTGGGTGCTCCCTTTTCTTAAATTCCAGGAGCTATGTATGTATGCGTGATTAATATAATACTTCTCATAATGTATTTTTACTATTTGTTCAGTTGTATTTCTTCCATTAAACTATAAGCTAATTGGAAACAACAATATTGTGGATATTTTTATCTTTATATCACTGAGGCTTAGGTTATTACCCAGAATACAGTAGGCATTCAATTTATTATATATTATTGCAAAAGCAAACCCATTTTTAAAAAGGTTGGGAAAATAAGTTTTTAAAATATAAATTTCTGGACTGGATGGTTAACTCAGTTGGTTAGAGTGTGGTGCTGATAACACCAAGGTCCAGGGTTCAACGCCTGTACCCACCAGTTGCCAAAAACATTTAAAATTTTTTTTAACTTTAAATAAATAAAAAATAAATTTCTATAGTTTAGTGGATAGAAAACATAAATTGGCAGAAACAGAGTATCATATGAAACTGCATGAGCATTATTGGCAAAGGTCTCCAGTTTTTAAAAGCATCTTTTTAAAAAGTGAAACTAGTGGGCCAACCGCGTGGCTCACTTGGGAGAGTATGGCACTGGGAGCACAGCAGCGCAGCGCCAAGGCCGCGGGTTCAGATCCTATATAGGAATGGCCGGTGCATTCACTGGCTGAGCGCGGTGTGGGCGACACCAAGCCGAGGGTTGAGATCCCCTTACCAGTCACAAAAAAATAAATAAATAAATAAAAATAAAAAGTGAAACTAGTGAAAATCCTGCTAAACTACTGAATATTTAGATTTATTTAAATCTATCTTATTTATTGGCATTCAATTTGGTATTTAGGACCAAGTGAGTGCATTATATGTTGAGTTTTCAATTCACCATAAATAGTGATTAAAAACTTTAAAAGAACCATTAAAACTGCTAGGTTTTCTAAAAAATTAGGAGTTTATTCTGCATAAAATAGATCTATAAATACATACTACTTAAAAAGAAATGGAAGTTATTAAATAGCAAAATATAAAACAGATAATTAGTTTCCTTGCAGGATGATAGAATTCCCAGAGTATTTCTTGTGAATAAGGGTATATGCAAGTGTCTACCCTAAAATGTCTCCTGTTTTTCAACTTTTGGCTCCACAACTGGCAACTTTTACATACTCTAAGTACAAAGATGGAAATATTATTTTTATATGGCATAAAGTTTAATCTGTGTTGAATATTCTCTTTCAAATAAGGGCAATTGATTTTAACAATGATGTCTTATAGTAAAAAATATTTGTTTAATTATTTTCCTTATTTTAACACTGATAAAGAGAATCAATAAACCACTGAAGGTATGCTAATTTAGAAAAACTGGCAAATAAGTAAATAAGAGATATGTAACAGAACTAGGAAATCCTTTATTCCTCCCCCCAACAGATAGTCTCACAAACTAGAAGGAACCTCAATAGAGCTTGAATTTATAACCCTTGACTAATAAAACCCACCAAAAATCACTTTATGGTTCAAGTCACATTATCAGAATATGCTTGAATAGTGATAAAGACTATAAAATCATTAACCAGTTAAAGTAGAAAATAAGTTATCTGAAGGTATTTCTTACCTTTTACATGCTTCAATACTGACAGAAGTCAATAAAGTGACTCTGTTTGAACAAAATATTAAGCTGCCTGCATCAAGACAGAAACAAAGTCACAAAAAGCCATGGAGCATGCAAGTAATAAACTACAGTTACAAACCCCAAAACTGACTTCACACAAATACAAAGTCCGGACATTTTTCAGAAGCACTTAAACATGAAGGAATGAACAGTCACCAAAATTCAACTACCAAGACAATATTATTCATTAACCAATTCACATAGGCTGACCTTGGCCACCTTATGGACACAATATTTAAAAACTCCTCTTAGGTGTTCTTCATTTGAGAGTGTTGCTTCTAGCTTGCTGTTGTGGACTGATTGAATTGTGACCCCGAAGTTCATATATTAGAGGCTTAATTCACACTGTAACTGTTGAGGGTGGGAAATCCTATTAAAGTAATTGAAAGGTGGGGCCTTGAAGGGGTGAATAGATTGTAGGACCATGCCGTAGTGAATGGATTAATAATGGTGGTCATGGGCGTGGTTCTGAGGGCATTAAAAGGAGAGCACATGAGAGGTTAGTCTTTCTCTGCTCCACTGTTTTCTGCCATGTGAGACCCCTGGGTCACTGTCACCACAACCAGATGTGTTCCCTGGACTTTGGACTTCCTAGCCTACAAAACTGTAAGCAATAAATTATGTTTTCTTACAAATCAACCAGTTCCAGGTATTTTGTTATTATCAACAGAAACGGACTGATACTTAGTTGAATTTAAAACAATAGTTAAATACAAGTGAAACAGTACTGGACCGACTGGCCTATTGGAACAACATTAATGGATAATGATCTTCCACTGAGAGAAAACACTGAAAGAACAACATGCTTGCTTTAAATTAATTATTTAATTACTTGATTATTACCTTTTTATTTTAAAAATATATTTGAAGGAAACTAGACACTGAAAATTATTTAAGAAGAGCAGATTTATTAACAGAAAGTTTTTCTTTAAGGTATTTATATAAATCAAGGTGTATTTATAGGGTAACCATGTGAGAGATAATTGTTAGGGATACAAAAATAAATAAAATCTAGATTGCTGCCTTCAAACAACTTACAGTGTAGTAACACAAGTTCACAGGTAACAATGGTACAATTAATTCATTCCAAATTTGCTTAGTGAACATGTACTGAGCATCTATTTGCCAGGCATATTTCTTCAGGCCAAAAACAAGAAGATGAATAAGACTGTAGTCCCTAAGTCTCAAGAAGCTCACAATGAACTAGTGGTGACAAACGTCGAAAAAAATACGAAAACACGAAATAACACAGATGGGTTATAAATTCAGTGGGGAAACTGAAGAAGGAGTCTCAAGAAGCTCACAATGAACTAGTGGTGACAAACGTCGAAACAAATACGAAAACACGAAATAACACAGATGGGTTATAAATTCAGTGGGGAAACTGAAGAAGGATGTACAACATCCCTAAAATCCACAAAAGGAAGGCTTCACTGAATATAAAAACATGAGGTACAAAGTGCTACAAAGACACAGAGAAGGAAAGAGCACAGTTAAGCAGAAAACTCCAAAAGACTTTAAGAAGAAAACATCTCCCATAAGCCTTGAGGGATACTTACAGGAGGAGTGCATGTGTGTATGTCCGCTTATCAGCTAAGATGTATGTAGGAGGTGGCTTTTGAAACAGACAATCCTGGGTTCAAATCCTAACTCTACCATTTATTAGCTGTGTAACTGCATTCTAATTAACCTCCTGGAAGCTCAGATTTCTTATCTTTAAAATGGAGATAATACCTAATTTGCAGGGTTGTTGTGAAGGTTAGATGAGATAAAGTATTTAATGTGTCTGCATCGGAGAGAGTTATTAAAAAGTAGACATTAATAATCAAGCATGAGTGGGAGTACAAGAGAGAAGATGGAACAGCAAGTGGTGAAGAATTTTAACAGAAGCAAGGGTATAGAGGTGGGAAAATAGGGAACATGTTTATAAAAAAATTGCTAATTTGAAGGGAAACAGAGAAGAAAAGGTTAAAAAGCTTAAGCATGGCCATAATGCACAGGACCTTGTATGCCCTGAGTTCTAAAGAATATAACTTATCTAGGTACCTTTTAACCTTTTACTCTTCCCATATGACCAATTACAAATAGCTCAGTTTTCAAATTAAAGCCAAATTTTTCCTTTCAAAGAGAGTAACAATGTGGGAAGGAGTCAAAATAATTTTGAAATCTCTATTTGTACTTTCAAATAGGTTCATTAATGGCATACACTAATAGAATGGCAAGCAATAATGTTTCATCAGTTATAAGCTAAATGAACTAAAAGCCATTGCCAGTCCCTACCCTGCAGTGAGACAGGCCTTCAGGGAGCCCAGCTCAAACATTGTGCAACTGTTTTAGAACATGAAGGAAAGTCAGTTCCATTCTTGGCTTTTTTGGGTGATTCACTCTTTTCTCAGAAGGAAAGACCTATTCTCCATTCTAACTCCATCCTTTCTCTTTAGTCAAGGCCTTAAAACTCTTGTTTTCTTCTCAAATTATCTTTCTACTCAGAACTTTGCATTGATTCCTCTAGAATTCCTTTCAATTTGTAAATAAAATTCCATAAATCTCTACCCTCCAACTCCTCATCCTATGTGAAACCTGACTCTCCCAAAACACAGTGCTCTCAGGTGGAAGCCACACCTTCCCTGCATTCCACCTCCCATTTGCATGGGAGTGGAGGAAGTAGAGGGTGGGTAACATGACTGATACTTTAGTGAGATTTCCAAATCACTGTTCTAATTTTATGCAAAAATGTCTTCTCCTTTTAAATATATAACATTCAGTTTTCTTAAGTCCTGCATCACCTTGTTGTTATTTGGGGTTTGTTTTGTTTTGTTTTGTTTTTAAAAAGATGACCGGTAAGGGGATCTTAACCCTTGACTTGGTGTTGTCAGCACCACGCTCACCCAGTGAGCAAACCAGCCATCCCTATATAGGATCCGAACCCGTGGCCTTGTTGTTGTCAGCACCGCACTCTCCTGAGTGAGCCACGGGGCCAGCCCACCTTGTTGTTATTTGACTCCAAATATAACTCTCAATCTTCTACTTGCCCCAAAATCTTATTCTTTAACCTAACTCTTGTCTTCATCCATGAAGATCCTCTGTAGTCTTTCTCTTCTCCACAGATCTTCAATTCAACTACCTTTCACCTATCCACTGCTCTTATGTGTTTATTTCTTACGTGTTTATTCTAAAATACATATGAAAAATTACTTTTATAATTTCATACGTATTAAACAAGTCAAAAAGAGGCACCCCATAAGTTAAAAGACAGCAATAACACTAATAAAAACTAGCATGCATTTTCCTCAGCCTGAGCTCTAAAAGTTTTATCTTCTCATACATTCAATGACTCATGTTTTATTCCAACTATTCTCTGCTAGTTACTCTGCCCTCTTATGTTATATTTCTAATATAAAGCTATGTCAAACAAATTTTGGAAGTACATTGAGCATAAATAGAAATCAAAAGATAAGTAGGAAAAGCAAATTTCAGAACCTGTATATCAAATCATGCCATTTTAAAAATTATATATGCATAGATATGTGTGGTTTTGAATATACATATTTTAAAAGTCAAAATTGATACACATCAAACTTTTAACATTAGCTTCCTCTGAAGAGTGAGAATTGGGAATAGTGGGAATGATGTCACTTTCTACTCTATGTATGTTTAGTTTCTATATTCAAAATAAACATATATTTGCTTTATAATGTAAAAAAGATATAAAGATGAAAAAAAGTCTCTCCAGCAAGTTTTTTGTTTTTTAGTTTTTTTTAATGCTGAGGATTAAAAAGTTAAAAATCGAGTTTCACAGATACAGGTAAGAAAAAATGAGAGAATAGAGAATGATAAGAGCAGTACTTGAAATTATTAACTATGATCAACATTCCTCTAGCTACTAATAATGTGGATTATAAACAGAGCCAACCAATATTGTATATACCACCAAAGGTATATACCACTCATATTAAGATTGCAGATGAACGAGTATATACAAAAAGCTTAGCATGAGATGTTCTAGCACCTACGGGAAAAGAAACATATTTGTTTTTCTTGGCTTTGATTTGGCAATGGGTGCATTATGAGGAAGGCTGAATTCAGCTAAATACTAGGATGTGAAAGAAAAATTTCCCTTTGGATTATATGGTAATCACAGCAAGAAAAGCAACCCCAATAAAATACATTAACAGAACCCAGGGTCTATATAATATTGGCCCAATAAGGTATTTAACTATGGGAACATCTGAGCAAGTATATAGCGATAGAAATGATAAGAGTTGTCTTCTCTTAAATTCCTTGTAAGTCCTGGGAGTAAGCTAGCTAAGGAAGAATCAGAAGAAAATATTTGTTACTTTAAATTGATAAACTGGACTTTATCAAAATTAAAATTATTTGTGCATCAAAGGATACTATTGACAAAGTGAAAAGACAATGCACAGAATGGGAGAAAGTATTTGTAGGTCATATATCTATTATTATGATATACATAGGGTCTAGTACCCAGAATATAAAGAACTCTTACAACTCAAAAACAAAAAAACAAAAACCTGTCAGTGTTCTTTGGAAGAAGAAAACCAATAGGATACAGTCACGCATCTCTCTTAACAGGGATAGGGTCTGAGAAATGCCTCAGGCAATTTCATCATGTGCAAACATCATAGAGTATACAAACCTAGATGGTATACAGCCTACTACATACCTAGGCTATATGGCTTAGGCTGTTGCTCCTACCACCCTACCACCAGCATATATGAAGTCCAACATTGACTGAAATGTCGTTCTGTGATGCATGACTGTATAAAGATATGTAAAAGAGGAAATTTATCATAGAAATTGGCTCACATAGTTACGGAGGCCAAGAACTTTCACAATTTGCCAGGGGTATAATTCAGTCTGAGGGGAAAGTCTGAGGGGGAGGAGGCGGTGGAGATGGTGTAACTCCTGCTCTGAGTGTAAAAGACTGAGAACCAGGAGCCCCAATGTCTGAGGGCAGGAGAAAATAGATGTCTCAGCTTAAGCAGAAAAAGCAAATTTGCCCTTCCTCTGCTTTTTTGTTCTATTCCTGTCCTCAGTGGATTGGATGATTCCTACGGCATTGGTGAGGGAAATCTGTACTCAGTCTACTAATTCAAATTCTCTCTTCTAGAGGGACCTTCACAGACACACCCTGAAATAATGTTTAACCAGATATCTGGGCATCCTGTGGCCCAGTCAAGTTGACACATAAAATTAACCATCATGTAGCACAATTTAAAAATGGACAAAAGATCTGAATAGACATTTCTCCACAGCAGATACACAGATGACCAAAAAGCACATGAAAAGGGCCGGCCCGGTGGCGCACTGCGCTAGTGCGCCGCTTGGGAAGCGCGGCTGCACTCCCGCCGAGGGTTCGGATCCCACATACAGACCGGTTCCCGCTCACTGGCTGAGCGAGGCGCGGGGGCAACATCTAGGGTTGCGATCCCGTTGCCGGTCCCGGTCCAGTATGGGGGCAACACTGAGGGTTGCGATCCGTTGCTGGACACAGAAAAAGACAAAAAATCAGGGTAGTTGGCATCCTGATCAGTGAGAAAGACTGCCAAAACCGATTAGCGATGTCTGCCATGAGCAAGGAAGTTGGTAGATATGACACCGAAAGCACCAGCAACCAAAGAAAAAATAGATAAATAGGACTACATCAAAATTAAAAACTATTGTGGTGCAAATGATACCCTTAAAAGAGTGAAAAGACAATCCACAGAATGGGAGAAAATGTTTGCAAACCATATATCTGATAAGAGGCTAATATCCAGAATAGTCAAGAAACTCTTACAGCTCAACAAGACAAATACTAGTAATGCAGTCTTTTAAAAATCAGCAAAGGATTTGAATAAGCTTTTCTCCAGAGAAGATATAAAAGTGAAAAAAAAAAAAAAAAGCACATGAAAAGATGCTCAACATCACTAATCAGGGAAATGCCAATGAAAACTACAATGAGAAAACACTTCACACTCACTAGGATGGCTATAATCAAAAATTAGAAAATAGGGCCAGCCCGTGGCTCACTCGGGAGAGTGTGGTGCTGATAACACCAAGGCCCCGGGTTTGGATCCCATACAGGGATGGCCGGTTCGCTCACTGGCTGAGCGTGGTGCTGACAACACCAAGTCAAGGGTTAAGATCCCCTTACCGGTCATCTTTAAAAAAAAAAAAAAAAAAATTAGAAAATAACCTGTGTTGATGAGGGGACTGGCCAATTAGCTCAATTGGTTAGATTGCAGTGTGAAAACACCAAGGTCAGGGATTCAGATCCCTCTACTGGCCAGCTGCCAAAAACAGAAAATAAAATGTGTTGATGAGGGTGTGGAGAAACTATAATCCTCACACATTCCCAGTGGGAACATAAACTGATTCAGCCACTGTGGAAAACAGTTTCCCAGTTCCTCAAATGATTAAACACAGAATTAGCATATGTTCCAGCAATTCCACTCTTGGATATATACTCAAAAGAATTGAAAACAGGTATTCAAACAAAAACTTGTACATGAATGTTCATAGCAGCACTGGTCACAATAGCCAAAAGATACAAACAACCTAAATGTACATCAATGGATGGATGAATGAATAAAAGAAAATATGGAATATTCATACAATGGAATATTATTCAGCCACACAAAAGAAGGAAGTACTGATACATACTACCACATGGATAAACCTTGAAAATATGCTAAATTAAAGATGCCAGACACAAAAAGCCATATGTCATATGACTCCATTTATATGAAATCTAGAATAGGTAAATACATAGAGATAGAAAGCAGAATGATGGTTTCCAGGGACTAGGGAAAAGGGAAAATTTGGAGTCAATGCTTAATGATTACAGAAAAGAATGACTTTTTTCAGGGTGATGAAAATTTTTTTGAATCTAGATAGAGCTGGCAGTTGTACAACATTGTGAATGTACTAAATGCCACTGAATTTATACATTTTAAATGGTTTATTTGATATTATGTGAACTCTAAATCAATTTTTTTAAAGGCAATTGGGAAATTTGAATATTCTGCAAAATAACTATTTATGATGGAATGCTTTAAAATACTCCAGTCTTGTAGATGAAACAAGACTAACAAAATTGCTGAAACTGGGCAGATAATGGGTACTTGGGGGCCCGCTATAGTACTGGCTTTTCTGTAGGTATGATAATTCCACTAAAGAAAATTTTTTAAAATCCCTGGGTAACATTAACATTTTCACTACTCTGAAAACATAACATTGATTTCTAATTATTGAAAGTTCAACATTAAGAATTATTTCTCTTCAAATATATTCATTTTTATTCAGAAAATGGCAAAGGTGCTTATATCATGATAGCTACTTCTCTGAAAAAATCTCCCAATTGTGTTCCTGTAACAGATACCTTTACCCTTCTGATAAAATGCTTTTGGCTTCCACTGGAGCAATTTCATTCCTGTTCCTTATTCCAGACTCCTCAACTAATTCTAACTCTAAATGGGCACCTCTGCAATGAATTGATCTAACTGCAAGTCCAACCATTATCGTGGTTGCCCAGCAAAGGAATCTTTGTCTTTTTGTTCTACATCTCGGTAAGATACTTTCATTTATTCATTTATTCGTCCAATAAGCATTTATTAATTGTCCAAATATGCCAGGTGGCACTGAGTGAGATCCTGAATACAAAGATACAAAATATTGGACTCAGTCTCAAGGAGCTTATTAGAGGAGAAGCAGTTCTAGTACATAACAATAATTGCAAGCAGGAATCTCTGCATAAAATGTGGTGAAAGCACATGAGAAGTATAGCCTAAGCCTGGCTGGAGCAAAGGAGAGAAGAAGGCTTCACCGATCTCCCTAAATGATCTAGAGTAGCCCCTTCCTCACTGAAATTTTCTCCTTTCCCTCTCAACCAAAATATGATTACCCCCTCTTTCACAATACTGCTTAAACATTACCACCTACCCACCCCCGCCAAAAAACTACAACAGTTCCTAAATATCATATAATTCTTACAGAAAACCATCCAAATCTGTGAAACTCAGAAGCAAGGAAGAAAGAGAACACCTACTGAATGACACCTCTACACAAGTACCAGGGAGTAAAAGTACTTAAATCTTTTCTCATTGTGCCTAGCTCTGGTTGTCTCTATTGACTTGCTAATACATCATTTGCATTTTAACCTATTTTCCACTTGAAACTGTGCATTTTTCAAAGACAAAGGCTTACGGGGCCGGCCGGTGGCGCACTGCGCTAGTGCGCCGCTTGGGAAGCGCGGCGGCGCTCCCACCGAGGGTTCGGATCCCACATACGGACCAGTTCCCCCTCACCGGCTGAGCGCGCCGCGGGCGCT
>NW_007732772.1:30192-95914 GCF_000696425.1 Galeopterus variegatus
AAGTTATTTAGATTCTACGCCAGCTCGGTAGGAGGCTTGCCATTGTGTCTTACTAGATGGCTATAGGGCCCTTAATCCCTATGCTGTTTTTAAAAGAAAAAAAAAAAAAAAAAGACAAAGGCTTAGATTGCTACTGCTTTATAAGGTCCACGTGGAGCAAGTAGGTATATATTCCTAGATACAACCAACTGGTTAGAAGGTGGGGATGTACATTGCGGGGAGAAGGGAAGAACTCCTGCAGATTTCTCTCTCTTTAATTTGAATTTCAGCCGCTCAATAGTGCCAACAGATCAAGTACAACATATATCTGCTAGTTTTCTTATCTTTAGCATAATGCAACCAAATGTAAAAACCTCAGCCAATGCATATTTAAAGTTGAAATTATGTTTGGGGGGAAAAAAGCTTGAAAATGACTATTTTGTCTCCATCAATCTCAGAGGATTGGAAGGAAAAAGAAAACTGCAAATATTCAATAGTTTTGAATAAATAATATTCTGTGAAATCAGGCAATTCCCAAAAGAGACATTAAGTAGTACACAAGTTATATCTCTTAAAAGATCATGGGGAATAAAGGTAAGAGACTGAGAATAAAAGACAACAGAGAAGCATAAGAATCAAATGCAGTGCATGAAATCTGACCAAATCCTGGATCAAAAAAAGTAAAAAAAAATGTTGGGGATAACTGGAGAGAGATCTGAATACAGACCATTACATTAAACGTTGCTATGGTTTGAATGTATGTGTTCCTCCAAAATTCATATTTTGGAACTTAACCACCAAGGTGACAGTATGAAAAAGTAGGTCCCTTGGGAGACGATTAGGCCTTAAGAGCTCTGTCCTTGTGGAGGAGATTAATGCCCTTATAAAAGAGGCTTCAGGGAGCTGTCTCCTGCATTCCACCTGTTCTGCCACTTGAGAACACCTAGACAGCACCATCTACGAGGAACAGGCCTTCACCAGATACTGAACCTAACAATGCCTTCATCTTGGACTTCCCAGCCTCTAGAACTGTGAGAAATAAGTTACTTTTGTTCATAAAATACCTGGTCTTAGATATTTTTTTTCTATAGCAGCACAAACAGACTAAGACAGATATATCCTTAAATTAATGTTAGAGACAGGGCAAGATGGTGGGCTAGAGGTGCCCAACTCACAATCCTCCCATAGAAAGGGACAAGAACAAGGAAAGGACAGCTAAGTACAGGAGACAGCATTGGTGGGAAAGCGTGGGAGCACAGTGGGGCCTGGTGAGGACCCTGTGAAGCATAAAACCCAGCAGGATGATGTAGAGGAGAAAGAGGCACGAGGCTTCAGCCACCGCCATGTCTCTCAAACTAGGATCAGCCAGGAGGAATTCTCCCTTGTGGCAGAAACAATCTCCTCAGCCATGAGCACTTCCCAGTAGTAACGCTCCTCTTTCTCCTGCCCCGCCCAGCTCCACCACCCCTGTGGTTCCCTGTGCCATTGTCTAGTCCCAGAGCCATGGCCCTTCTGTGCAGCACACCCCACTGAGCCACCTATTTTATCCACATGGTGCTAAGTGCCTGCATGGTTCCTGTCTTCCAGCCACCTGCACGGCCCCCAAAACCCACCTAGACCCAGCTGTCTAACTGCCCTTTCAGCCCTAAATGACTGGCCACCCAGGCAACTCCCCCTGCCCACATGACCCAAACTGCCCAGCTGCCTGTGGTCAGCTGTCCACGTGGGCCCTGCCATCTAGCTGCCTCCACAGCCTCGCCCACCCACATGGGTCAAGCCACCAAGCCACTCACATGGTCCTAGCCAGCCCAGCTATCTGCACAGCCCGACATCCAGCTACTTGTGCAATCTCAGCCACCACAGCCACCCACATGGCCACACCTGCACACATGCACCCTGTCAGCCAGCCAGCTTCACTGCCCCATCCACCTGTGCATGCATAGCCTTGTGTGCAGTCCCAGCCACCCAGTATTCCACAGAAATACTGAGTCTACCTGGAACAACTGAGTCTACCCAGAACTACTGAAACTATTGAGTCCACCTGAAACCAAAACTAAAACACACCACTCAATGGACAATATACAACAAATCTATAGAGGGAGTCTCTCTCCTCAAAAGCCACACCAGAGTAACAGAAGAAGCAGCCATCAGATGACTAGGTAGCAATGTAGAGATACTAGAAATATGAAAAAACAAGAAAATATGACCTCATCAAAGGAACACTATAATTCTCAAATACCAGACCTCATAAAATAGGAAAGTGAATTCCAAGTAACAATCTTTAAAAAACTCAGTGAGATACAAGAAGATTCAGTTAGGCAACACAACAAAATGAAACAATCAATTGAGGATATAAAGGAAGAAATTTACAAAGAGATAAATTCCATAAAAACAAATGTAGCAGAACTCTTGGAACTGAAAGACCCATTCAACAAAATAAAAATGACAATTGAGAATGTAAACAGCAAGGTGGAGCAAACAGAAGAAAGAATTTCTGATCATAAGACAGTTTTTTTTAAATAACCCAAAGAAACAAAAAAAGAAAAGAAAAACTTATGGAAAAAAAATGAAGAAAATCTAAGAGAGCTAGCAGACCACCTTAAGCACACAAACATTCAAATCATAGGTGTTCCAAAAAGGCAGGAGAAAGGAAAAGGCATGGAAAACATATTCAGTGAAATAATAGCAGAAAATTTCCCAGGTATTGGTAGAGATATGAACTTCCAGATTCAAGAGGCTCAAAGATGCCCAAACAGATACAACCCAAAAAGATCCTCTCCGAGACATATTATAGTCAAACTGTCAAAAGTCAAAGAGAAAAAACAGGAAGAGAAAAGCATCAAGTTACCTATAAGGGAGTTCCCATAGACTAAAAGCAGACTTCTCAGCAGGAGCCTTACAGCCAGAAAAGAATGGGATGTAATATTCAAAGTACAAAAAGAAAAAAACTGCCAGCCAAGAATAATATATCCACAAGGCTATCCTTCAGAAATTAAGGGAAAATAGTGTATTTCCCAAGCAAACAAAAACTGCAGGAGTTTACCACAACACCACCAGTTCTACAAGAAATCCTCAAAGGAGTCCTGCACCTGGAACCCATAAAATGATAATCACCACCAAGAATACATGAAAAAGAACAAATGCCACCGGTAGAGCAGATACACAAAAGAGAGAGATAAAGAAACTACACCATACCACCCCAAAAAACCAACAAACATTGAAGACAAACAATAAAAGGGAAAAAAGAGAACAAAAGATATTTAAATCAACCATAAGAAAAGCTATTAAATATCAGGAGTAAGACAATACCTTTCAATAACAACCCTAAAAGTAAGTGGATTAAACTCCCAATCAAAAGACAAAGACTGATTGACTGGATTAAAAAATTATACCCAACTATATATCGTGTACAAGAGACTCACCTCACCTATAAAGACACATGCAGACAAAAAGTGAAGGGACAGAAAAAGATGTACCATGCAAATGGAAATCAAAAGTGAACAGAAGAAACTACTATTTCAATCAAAAACTATTTAAAAAAAAGACAAAGAAGGCCACTATAATGATAAAGTGATCTATCTAGCAAGAACACATATCATAAATATATATATGTGCCCAACATCAGAGCATCCAAATATATAAAGCAAACACTATCAGCCCTAAAGAAAGAGACAGACCCAAATACAATAATAGTTGGGACCTGAACACCCCTCTCTCAACATTGGACAGATATCTAGACAACAAAACAACAGAGAAACACAGTATTTAGACTGCACTTTAGACCAAGAGGACTTGGCAGATATCTACAGAACATTTCATCCTTCAACTATAGAATATACATTCTTCTCATCAGCACATGGAACATTCTCCAGGATAGACCGCATGTTAGGTCACAAATCAAATCAAAAGATCCAAGAAGAAACTAAACAGGATATCAAAAAACTTCTTGAAACTAATAAAAATAAAGACACTTCACACCAAAACTTGTGGGATACAACAAAAGCGGAACTAAGAGGGAACTTTATTACAATTAATTCTTATATCAAAACAACAGAAAGATTTCAAATAAACAACCTAACACTACACCTCAAAGAACTGGAAAAACAACAACAATCCAATCCCAAAATTGGTAGACTGAAGGAAATAATTAAGATCAGAGTAGAACTAAATGAAATAGAAAACCAAAAAACAAAAGATCAATGAAACAAAAAGTTGGTTTTTGAGAAGATAAACAAAAAAGACAAACCATTAGTGAGGCTAACCAAAGAAAAGGAAGACCAAATAATAAAAATCAAAAATGAAACAGGAAACAATACAACTGATACCACAGAAATACAAAGAATCATTAGAGACTGTTATAAACAACTATGCACCAACAAAATTGAAAACTGGAAAGAAATGCATAAATTTCTGGATGCATACAAACTACCAAGAAGACATGGAAAACCTGAACAGACCAATAACAAGCAACAAGACTCAAGCAGTAATCAGCAGTCGCCCAACAAAGAAAATCCCAGGACCAGATGCCAAATTCTACCAAAACTTTAAAGAGGAATTAATGCCAGTTCTCTTGAAACTATCCCAAAAAATTGAAACAGAGGCCATTCTCCCAGACTCATACTATGATGTCAACATCACTCTGATACCAAAACCAGACAAAGATACAACTAAAAAAGTAAACTATAGGCCAATATCTTTGATGAACATAGATGCAAAAATCCTCATCAAAATATTAGCAAATACAATACAGCAACACACCTATGGGACCGCGCCCTTTTTCTAAGCAAAAACAACAGATGGCCTAAATGGATAAAAGGTGGCGCCCAAGGGAAGTTAAGGGGGAGGGCTAAGCATAGAGAGGCAAGGCAAATGCACATTTGACCTTTTCAAGGATTAGCCTAAGCTTGGAAATCCCCACCTGCTAAGCATATAAATATGATCTTTTGTGTTACAATAAACGGAACTGCCTGACAGAACCCCCGCTGCGTGTGTATGTGTTTGTTTCCCTATCTGGGAGAGCAGCAGTGTGCTCACCCATCTCTTGGAATCTCTTTTCGCCCTGCATCCTGGGGGGGGGGGAGGGCAATCCCTTTGGCCCCAACCCTCTAGGGAAAGGAAAAACCTGTTGGGGTCCCATGAGGCTGCCAGAGACACCCAACACACACCAAAAAAATTATACACCATGATCAAGTGGGATTATTTAATGTAGTGTTGGGAGTACTAGCCAGAGCAATCAGACAAGGGAAAGAAATAAATGACATCCAGATTGGAAAAATGAAGTCAAACAGTCTCTATTTGCAGATGGCATAATCCTATATGTAGAACAACCTAATGACTCTACCAAAAATTCTTAGAGCTGATAAATTCAGTAAAGCTACAGGATACAAAATCTGAACACCCAAAAATCAGAAGCATTTTTATACTCCAACAACAAACTAGTAGAAAAAGAAATCAAGAAACTAGCTTATTTACAATAATCACCAAAAACATAAAATACCTAGTAATCAATTTAACCAAGGAGGAGAAAGATCTCCACAAGGAGAACTATAAATCACTGTTGAAAGAAAGTAAAGAGGACATGAAAGATGAAAAGACATTCCATGCTTTTGGATTGAAAGAATTAACATTGTGAAAATGTCCATACTACTCAAAGTGATCTAGAGATTCAATGCAATTGCTATCAAAATACCTAAGATATTCTTCAAAGAAATAGAAAAAAACAATCATAATATTCATATGCAACCAAACAAGACCCCAAATAGCCAAGGCAATCCTGAGGAAAATGAAGAACACCAAAGGCATAACACTACCTGACTTCAAATTACACTACAAAGCTATAGTAACCAAAACAGTGTTGTACTGTTATGTTAGAATAAAAACAGACATGGGACCAATGGAACAGAAAAGAGAACCCAGAAATCAACTCACATACTTATAGCCAAATGATCTTTTACAAGGGCATCAAGAACATACATGGGGGTATAGATTGCCTCTTCAATAAATGGTGCTGGAAAAACTGGAAATCTGTAAGTAGAAGAATGAAACTAGACCCATACCTCTCACCATGTACCAAAATCAACTCAAAATAGTCTAAAGACTTAAATATAATAACTGAAACTATAAAACTCCTAAAAGAAAACATAGGGGAAACAGTGCAGGAAGCAGGACTGGGCAAAGACTTAATGAATAAGACCCCAAAAGTGTTGCTTTGTGTTGCTTCGCCCCGCACAAATTTGTCACCCCACTTCCCCTGGGTGATGGAGACACAAAGGATTACTCAAAGCCCATCTCTTCTGAGCAGAGAGAAGCCCTGAACCGGTTAACTTTTCTGGGACCCTCCAGCAAGAGGGATCCCTTCCTTGGGAAAATTAACACTGAATTGGGGTCTTTTCCTGCATTTATTTTCCAGACCAGGAAGTTACAGGAAGAGAACAAAGGTGGGGTTATAGTTTAAAAATACAGGCTGGTAACTTTCAGTGAAACAAGCCAGATGACATTTCAGTAAGGCAATTAAGTGGTCTTATCAACACAAGCTTGATCTTAGCAAACATTCCTTCTTATAGCAATCTCTTAGTATCTTTACATAATAATCAGTAACTAGTCTGTCTTTGAGCCGGCAACCTGCTGTGCCACAATTTCTTTATCTCATACCAGAGACTTATAGCCTGAGGAAAATTTCCTATCCTTGCAAGGTCAATATTTGAAACTGCAAGGCTTTGGAAAACCAGGCCCTGTGAAGTACATATGATTTATAGTATATTCCACACAAAAGCACAAGCAAACAAAGGAAAAATAAACCAATGGGGTTATATCAAACTAAAAAGCTTCTGCACAGGAAAGGAAACAATTAACAGAGCAAAACACAATCTACAGAGTGGGAGAAAATATTTGCAAACTATGCTCCTGGCGAAGGATTAATATCCAGAATATACAAGGAACTCAAACAATTTAACAGTAAAAACCAAATAATCCTGTTAAAAATATGAGCAAAGGCACTTAATAGGCATTTCTCAAAGGAAGATATATAAACGGCCAACAGACACATGAAAAAATGCTCAACATCACTAAGCATCATGGAAATGCAAATGAAAACCACACTGAGATATCATCCCACCCTAGTTAGAATGGCTACTGTCAAAAAGATAGAGAATAACAAAAGCTTATGAGGACACAGAGAAAGGGGAATCCTCCTACACTGCTGGTAGGACTGTAAATTAGTACAGCCATTATGGAAAACAGTATGGTAGTTACTCAAACAAGTAAAGATAGAACTGCCATATGATTCAGCAATCCCACTGCTGTGTATATATATCAAAAGGAATGGATATCATCATGTTGAACAGATACTGACACTTCCTTGTTTATTGCAGCTCTACTTAACAATAGCCAAGAGCTGGAATCAATCTAAATGTCCATTGTCAGATGACTGGATAAGGAAAATGTGGTATATATACTCAATGGAATACTACTCAGCCATAAAAAAGAATGAAATTCTACCATTTACAGCAACATGGATGAACTTAGAGAAAATTGTGTTAAGTGAAATAAGCCAGGCACAGAAAAGGAAATACTGCATGTCTTTACTCATAAGTGGGAGCTAATAAAAAAATAAGCAAAATTAGAAAAGAAAAGAAAGATATGACAATCATAATAATATGTTGAACATTCAAAACGAAAAAACAGAACTGAGGTTACCAGAGGTGGGGGGAGGAGGAAGAGGGTTTAGCCAGAAATTGGTAAAGGGACACGAAAAATGATTACATTGTATAATGCTGAATATACTAATCATCCTGATTTGAGCATCACATATTGCACACAGGTATTGATAGTCAACAGAGTACCCCACAGATATGTACAATCAATCATGTTTCAGTACGAAAAATAAAAAATAAAAATAAATTAATGTTAATTGTCTCATATGTGATATTGGTATTACGATTATGCAGAAAATTACTATATTCTTAGGATCTGCATGCTAAAAATTTTAAATTACCACGATGTCTTCAATACAGTTTCAAATGATTTTTAAAATACATAAATATGTAAAAAGAAAACATGGCAAATGTTAACAATGTGAATCCAGATGAAAGGTAAATATGAGTGTTCATTGTCCTATATTTTCCATTTTTTTTTGTAGCACTGAACATTGACAAAGGGAAATGTTGAAGGGGTGGGAAGATAGAAAGTATGAAAGGAGGCCAGTTTCACTGAAGCAAAAGGAGTAAAAGCAGAACTAGTCTCAACTATTAAGAAAACCAGCTGCATGATCTTGGTCAGGCCACAGACCCTCTCTACATCCTAGCTGAAAGAGAAGGAAGTAGATTACCTCCAAGGTCTTTTCCAGCTATAAAATCCCATTATTATACTACTACTTCTCAACTCTAAAACTCAAAACATAACCAAATGCAAAGTGGAAAAACTCATAGGACTGTTATAAGCATAAAATAAAGGATTTAAAACAGCTAACCAAATGCTTGCTCTCCCATAGAGAATACACAATAAATATTAACTCCTCTCTTTTGAGACATCTTAAAAATTCTTCAGAGAAAAAAAAAAAAGAAAGATGGGACCATAAATTAATTCATAAAAGAAGAAGCAACAGAAAGATTTATTTTAATATCTATTCAAATTCAGTTTGTACCTAAAATATCAATCCTAAGAGGCTCAATATGCTCTGATGAAGCCACAAAACCAAAAAGATAATAAATGAACCTCCTAAGAGTTTGGACAAGCTAGATATTTTCAAGTGAGCTCAATATAATATACATCTAATGGTAAAATGCTCGAAAATCTCCAAAATAAAATAACAATAAAATTACATATTAGAACTTCGGGTAACAGTCCAGGAATATTTCAGACTGGCTGAAAATGTTAAAATAAAATTACCTCTTTTAAAAGACAGCAGGATAGAGGAGGCTTAAAATGCAGTATAAAAGTATAAACCAAGTATTTTCACTCCCAGAAAGGCTGTAAAGTTATCAAATTAAATTAATAACTAATTAAAAGTCGTATGGGGCTTTAAAGGGCTTGACAAAAAGTCTGTATTTTATTCTAAATGACATCATTTTAGCTGCTGTGTGAGGAATGGACTGGCTGGGACAAAAGTGAAAGCTGGCTTTTAGGAGCTGAGGTGAGATACTGGTGGCTTGAAGGATAGCACTAGCAACAAGGGAGAGATGGGTGGATCTGACATATACTTTTTTGAGTCAGAACTCATGGGACTTGTGAATCATTTGGCTGCGGAAAGAGAGAAAGAGTATATTCAAGGATGACTTCAAGATTTTGGATTTTGAGCAACTGATTGGATGCTGGTATCAGGTAAAGAAGCCTTTCAGAAAACAGTCTCCATTTCTGTGAAGAATGTCATTGGTATTTGGATGGGGATTGCATTGAATCTGTAGATTGCTTTGGGTAGTATAGACATTTTCACAATATTAATTCTTCCAATCCAAGAGCATGGAATGTCTTTCCATCTTTTCGTGTCTTCTTTAATTTCTTTCAATAGTGGTTTGTAGTTCTCATTGTATAGATCTTTCCCTTCCTTGGTTAAATTGATTCCTAGGGTTTTTTTGTATGTGACTGTTGTAAATGGGCTTCCTTTCTTGATTACTCTTTCTGTTAGCTCATTATTGGAGAATATAAATGCAACTGATATGGTGGCATTTATTTTGTATATTGCTATGTTTCTGAAGTTATTAACCAGCTTTAGGAATTTTTTGATAAAGTCTTTAGGTTTTTCTATATATAATACCATGTCATCTACAAATAGGGACAGTTTGACTTCATCTTTTCCAATCTGGATGCCCTTTCTTTCTTTCTCTTTCCTGATTGCTTTGGTTTGTACCTCCAGTACTATGTTAAATAGAAGTGGTGAGAGTGGGCATCCTTTTCTTGTTCCTGGTCTTAAGGGAAAAGCCTTCAGTTTTTCCCCATTCAGAATGATACTGGTGAAGGGCTTGTCATAGATGGTTTTTATTGTGCTGAGATACTTTCCTTCAATACCTAATTTGCTGAGAGTCTTTATCATGAAGGGATGTTGAATTTTATCAAATGCTTTTTCTTTTCTTTTTTTTTCCTTTTTTTTGTCTTTTTTTCATGACCCGCTACAGATCGCAACCCTCAGTGTCGCGCCTGTACTGGACCAGGACCGGCAACGGATCGCAACCCTCGGTGTTGCACCTGCACCTCGCTCAGCCAGTGAGCGGNTTTTTTTTTTTCCTTTTTTTTGTCTTTTTTTCATGACCCGCTACAGATCGCAACCCTCAGTGTCGCGCCTGTACTGGACCGGGACCGGCAACGGATCGCAACCCTCGGTGTTGCACCTGCACCTCGCTCAGCCAGTGTAGCTGAAAAAAAAATAAAACGATCTCTCCCATTATCTTAACAGTTTGTTATTTTACCAAAAGGGATATAATCATAATGCTAAACTGCTGTACCGTAATGCTTTTTCAACAACTATTGAGACAATCATATGTTTTTTGTCCTTGAGCTTAAAAAAACAATCTCAACATTCATATGAAACAACAAAAGACCCAAAATAGCTAAATCAATCTTGAGCAAAAAAAAAAATAAAGCCAGAGGCATAACACTACCTGATTTTAAACTATACTATAAAACTACAGTAACCAAACAGCATGGTACTGGCATAGAAATAGACACTCAGACCAGTGGAGCAGAATGGAGAACCTACAAATCACCCCTCAGGCTTACAGACATCTAATATTTGACAAAGGGAATAAAAAAATACATTGGGGAAAAGACTGTCTCTTCAATAAGTGGTGCTGTGAAAACTGGATATCCATATGCAGAAGAATGAAACTAGACATGCAGCTCTAACCATATACTAAAATCAACTAAAAAATGGATTAAAGACTTAAGTATAAGACCTGAAACTGTAAAGTTACTAAGGGAAAATATAGGTGAAACACTTCAGGAATTAGGTCTGGGCACAGACTTTATAAACATGAGCCTGAAAGCACAAGCAACAAAAGAAAAAATAAACAAACGAGACTATATCAAATTAAAAGCTTCTGCACAGAAAAGGAAACAATCAATAGAGTGAAACAACACCCTGCAGAGTGGGAGAAAATTTTTACTAACTATGCATCTGACAAGGGATTAATTTCCATAATATACAAGGAACTCAAGCAATTACACAGTAAAAAAACCCCAAATAACCCAATTAAAAAATGGGCAAAGGAACTGAATAGACATTTTTCAAAAGAAGACATACAAATGGCCAACAGGTACATGAAAAAATGCTCAACATCACTAGTCATCAGGGAAATGCAAATTAAAACCACATTGAGATATCATCTCACTCCCGTTAGACTGGCTATAATCAAAAAGAATGAGAATAACAAATGCTGGCAAGGATGTGGCGAGAAGGGAACACTCCTGCACTGTTGGTGGGACTGTAAATTAGTACGACCACTATGGAAAACAGTATGGAGGTTTCTCAAACAACTACAGATAGATCCTCTATATATGATCCAGCAATCCCACTTCTGGAATGGAAATCCCACCCAAAGGAATGGAAATCATCATGTCGAAGGAATACCTGCACTCCCATGTTCATTGCAGTTCTGTTCACAATAGCCAAAATATGGAACCAACCTAAATGTCCATCAATGGATGATTGGATAAGGAAACTGTGGTATATATACACCATGGAACACTTCTGCCATAAAAAAGAATGAAATTCTCCCATTTGCAACAACATGGATGAGTTTGAAGAAACTTATGTTGAGTAAAATAAGCAAAGCACAGAGGGATAAATACTATGTACTCACTCATAAGTGGGAGCCAAGAGCAAAAGAAGGAAGGAAAGAAAGACCACAGTGGGGCACTGGGACTTGCAGAGAGAGAGAACATACCCAAGGATACACAATGGAATGGGGAACAGGGGGATGGGCAGGGAGGTCGGTGATAATAGGGGAGATAATTGGGGGGGGGGACGGGGGGTATAATCACAATTTGTGGTAATGGGCATGCTGCCAGTATGGATCTGGCCATCACATCTTAGGTACAAGTAATAAAAAAAGATTAAAAAAAATTTATTTCATATTCTGTACTATTATTAAATGCCATGTTGAACATTCTTGTAGCTTGTAGCTGAAAAAAAAATAAAACGATCTCTCCCATTATCTTAACAGTTTGTTATTTTACCAAAAGGGATATAATCATAATGCTAAAAACAACATTAGTGCTGGAAATAAAGAATCTTGCAAATTTGAAATATGAGGGTACTTCAAAAAGTTCATGGAAAAATAATTAAAAGATAAACCCTCGTTACATTCTAGTTAATATTTTGTTTTGCTTTTTACCTTGAAATTTAATTTTGTATGACTTTTAATTAATTATGAGTTTAATGTCATGTGATATTAGAGGAAATACAGAAACCAGAAGGAAAAGCAAGTTAAAAATACATGTTAAGTTTGGTGCATAGCAGTTGAAAATATAGGACTCATAGGCACACAGGTTAAGAAATAGATTGTTATTCTGCTAATGATAAGTGTTAATTGAAAAAAATAATACATCACAAATGAGATCAAATCCATTAGGATAAATGACAAGCAAAAAATAAAAACCAAAATATAAAATAATAGCAGTCTGCCTAGGTAGGAGAATAATCTAACATGAAGAACACCACAAAATCAAGACAAGTCAAAACTGTTTCACAGTTTTAGACACCAAAAAATGTTTTTAGTTATTTACTAAGAAGAGTAATGCAATCCTACCTTACTACTATTCATTGCTGGCCATGTCTTAGCTAAAGCAGCAGGTCCATGTTGAGGTATTACACATTATGGGTGAGGAAGACACTTGAGAAAACGTGCAGTGAAGTCTCACGGGAATGATCATAGGTCTAGTCAAGAAACATGCGCTGCAAGAATAAATTCAAGGAGTCAGAACTGTTCACTACAGAGAAAGAGGTAAAAATGTACAAATGAAGTACAGTAGGCTATTACTAGAAATTAACAGAGAGTTTATTACGTTCACAGAATTAAAAATATAAATGCTACATGTACCTAACTTGTATATCTGCTGCTTACTCTCTCCCCTTTCTTTCCACAACTTTCCTAATGTATAATGTATTTTACCTTCTCCCCCAATCTATTTCCTCAGTTTTGAGAGGTAATTCATGTTTTTCTCCATTTTCACAGCATAAAACTGACTTCAAGTTTGAAGCACAGAAGGAGCAGCAGCAAGTGACTACACTTGTTAAAATATCATTACAGCCTAAAGAAGTAATTTAAAATGAAAAACTTTTTCAAAAGCTGGAAGAATTCACCTAGCGAACACATACTTTCTCCATGTCACATACTTCAGTATGCCAAAGAATGATCCTTGAATTAGCTGTTCTCCCCTCAATCCTTGAAACTAGGAGACAGTTTGTAAGAGGTTTCTTGGTTACTGACCCTCTTCATCACTGATATCATTATATGTGACCTACTGCCCTGTCATGGTTTCTCATTTTTTGCCTTACAAGACTTTCTATTTCTAATCCTGACTTCCTGTTTTATAATCAGCTCTCCCCTTCTTCAAGCTTTTCTTTTCTGTTTACCTATTCTGTTTTCTGTCATTTCCCCTACTTCCTTGACTTTCACATTAACCAGGTGACATTTCATAAACGTTACCAATAAGATTACTCCTTTCCTTCTGGTCAGGAAACTGACCAAACACAGTGTGTCAGGCATATTCTCCAAGTCTTCCACTCTTCTAATCTTTGACATATTTCCAAAGTGTTCCTTCTTTGCTCACAGGCAAGCATGTTATTTCCTTATAGATTTGGCAAGGTTACCAAAACGAAGAAGTGGTTGGAAATCTAGTCTACATATAATTAAAGTGTTATCACATCTCTCTATTTCCACTAAACTGTGACATAATTGATAACAGGGATTTTTCTCTTAATATAATCAGCATATTACATGATACCCAGAACACAGTAGCCACCAAACAAGTGATTACTGAAGGGATGAGATTCCAAGGTAAATTTTAACTTTCTCTGATTAGTACACTTTGGTATAAAGTAAGGCTTCTAAAAGAGTTGTGATACTAAATGATAAAATTCATGACTTAAAATGATATTTAAATATAAAAATTTTAACCATGACTTCTCTTTCATACTGTTTTCAATATAGTATCTTCAATTAAACCCCTAAGGTATAGTATAGTACACAGTATTACTCACAAAGATTTCTAAGGAACAAAATGTATTGTGTACCTCAATGTGCACATTATGTAAGTGTCTAATTCCATTCCAAAGACAGACCCAAAAATTACTGGATCTTCATTTAATTTTAAATTTTCTTATACTCTCTTCTCTATCAGCAAAAATAGTTGAGAGTTACTTAGAATTACATATTCTGGTCTCTCACTGTGATATGAAAACGGTCATTTTCAAAAACCTGAGTATAAGAGAAACAACTAGGGCCGGCCTGGTGGCACACTGTGCTAGTGCCCCGCTTGGGAAGTGCGGAGGCGCTCCCGCCGAGGGTTCGGATCCCACATACAGACCGGTTCCCGCTCACTGGCTGAGCGACCCAACATTGAGCTATGTCAAGTGTCTTGCTCAGGAAAGCTCGTCAAACATCCCCATATCTCAATCTCCAACTTAGTCTTTTCTATAATTTTTATTTTTCAATGAAAAACAGCAATTTTCCTTGATATTGAAACAGTTTGAGTTAAAAATAAATAACTTCTTTGGTGGTATCTCTAAATGGAACTTTTCTTTGTTCAAACTACTATAACCCTATGAATATAAAATTATATTTCCTGTGTTACTTGAGAGACATTACCATCCATATAAGAACTCAATAGAGGTTTCCATACACAACAGTTACAAATGTGTAATGACTACTTTCTAGTGCACCTTAATCTTCCCCACCAAATTCCCCAATTACACAGGCTATCATCTCTAACTTACACTCACAGCCAAAAAATAATTTCCATTCATTGAAAGTGCTTCCCTTTCCAAATGCTAGAGTGAGGAAAGAGAAGTACGTGTTGCTTAAGGAGATACTTTGTAGGGTCATGCAAGTGCAACCCTGCAGTTGCATGACCCTGAAAGAGTACATCTCACATTTTGTGTCCAAAGGCATCTCTCTTGCCTCACCCGAGTCCTGGCCCTACTACTCTTGCTCTCATAAATTCCCCCTACTCCTCCAATAAATACCCCTATCCTTTTTCGAAATCCAATTCTGATAAACCAAATATCTAAAAATAAAAAATGAACTTAAATATAATTTTACGCCCATTTAAAATCATGTTTTTGTTTTTGTTTTTTTTTCCCATATAAAGATGACCGGTAAGGGGATCTTAACCCTTGACTTGGTGTTGTCAGCACCACGCTCAGCCAGTGAGCTAACCGGCCATCCCTATATAGGGATCCGAACCCAGGACCTTGGTGTTATCGGCACCACACTCTCCCGAATGAGCCATGGGCCGGCCCTAAAATCATGTCTTGAAAGAAAATTTCTTGTTCATGATGTTAGGTATAAATGGATGAGATAGTAATGCCTATATAAGATTCTTATTTTTTTAAATGAGTGTGAGTTGCATGTGCATATACATAATCTGAAGCCTCTATCTCCTCTTCTTTCGACAGCAGCATCTCAATTTTCCTTTGTTGAACTACCGTTTTTTTATCCTCAATTCATGTGGTTTGGGAGGCACCAATCACTCGAACTCTAAAAGTTCCCGGAGTAGGCACATGGCCCAAGCCTGGAAAATCAGCATATTCCTTCCCCCAAGCAGTAGTTCAGGAATAGGTAGGTGACCAAATTGGACAGATAAGATGGAATCCCAACATTTTTGCAAGAAGTAATCAGGAAGAAAATTTCTCTTTCAGCTGAGGCTGTTCAACTGAAAGAACCTAAGTATCTATTTGACAATGAGCCAACCCAGAGAAAGAGCCAAGAGACAAAAAGAGAAATGGAGAAAACTCTGAAAACATTTTGCCCTTAAATCTGAGTTCAGGTGTGAATAGATGTAGCTGCTAGAATTTAGAATTACTGCTAGGAAGCAATTCTTCTGTATTTCTCATGTTACTTCGCAGTCAGTGCCTTCTAATCCAAAGGTACTACAAAAAAATTTGCCTAACAGCCTTGGAAGCTAGATATAGTGTCTCCCTAAAGATAGAGACCTCCAAAAAGCTTTGGAGAGATAAAGCCCTCTCCTTCTCCCTCCCTGGAGACATTTACTTATATTCTAGGGTAATAACCCTGAAGATACTTTCCTCTCTCCCCTGGAGAAGATATGCTTAATGAGTAATCTCTCTCCCTCTACAGAAGAAGATGACAGATGTGCCAGCAGCCTATATAAGCTTAGAGTCTCTTAATTTCGAATCTCCTCTCCTGTGAGGCAAATCCACTGCATGTAGTTAAACATCTGGCCTTCATTACAACGATCTGTCACAGAGATGAGGCATGGGGAACCAGTGCTAAGATATTTCTCTGGCCACTGTTTTTGCTGTAATAAACCCTCTGAGTCTCTGACCCAGGATTCTTCTGTTAGAATATGCATGTAAAACTATGACAGGCTAACTTGTTAACGTGCAACAGCGTATTCTCAGTTTCTTCAGAATTTCAGACTTAACAGTTACATGAGGCAATTCATTATTTTTTTTCCTTATTTATTAATTTACAAATATTTGCTGAGAGCCTACTAACCTATAATATATGTCATGCATTTCACTACACAACAAAACAGACAAAAATGTCTGCCCTCATGGATCTTATAAGAGAGGAAATAAAATACAAAATAAGTAAAATAAACGGTGCTAGGTGGTTATAAGCACTATGAAGAAAGAAAAAGCAGGAAAGGTGTTACAGGTTGAGTATCACTTTCCAAAATGCTTGGGACCGGAAGTGTTTCAGATTTCAGATTTTTTTGGATTTTGGAATATGTACAGAATACATACCAGTTAAGCATCCCTAATCAGAAAATCCGAATCTGAAATGTTCCAATGAGCATTTCCTTTGAGCATCATGTTGGCACTGAAAAAGTTTCAGACTCTGGAGCATTTCAGATTTCAAATTTTCAGCTTAGAGAGGCTGAACCTGTAATAAGTATGGGTAAGGAAGGAGATTTCAAATTTACATTGGGTGACTAAAGACTTACAAATAAAGTGATAAAGAGCAAAGACCTGAAGGAGATAAAGTAAGTCATATGGATATTTGGAGGAAAAACATTCCAGGCCAAGAGAACAGTGAATACAAAATACCTACTTAAAGAAGAGCAAGGAAGCCTATGGGCAGTGAATGGTGGAGAGACAGTAAAACCTGAGTTCAGAGAAACATCCTGCATGAGGGAGAGAAATCAGAACCACGAAACTGTAGCCCATTTTAAGGACTTCAGCTTTTACTCTGAGTTACATGGGAAACCACTGAAAGATTCTGAGCAAAGAAGTGAATGATCTTGTACTTTTCTAAAGGATCACATGGGCTATTTTTTAAGAGCAACAGTACTAGAAGGAAGATTTGCTAGCTTATGCAGGAAGAGAAAGAGGATGGTGTTGAACCAGGATGACCAAAGTAAAGGTGGTGCGAACTAGTAAGATTTCAGATATTTTTTGAAGCAAATAGAATATTCTGAAAGATTGTTGGGGGAAAGGGAAAGAAAAAGAAACAAGGATAACCTCAAGGTTTAGGGCCTGAGCAAAAACATGAACGGAGTTGCCACTTACAGAGATGGGAAGGACTGATTTTTTTAATTGGCTTTCTGTTACTGGTATCCAAAAGAAGCCTAACAAATAAAAAAAGTAATGCCCAAAATTGGGCAGTACAAGTGACAGCCATAAAATGTGGAACTGAGTCAATAATGGAAAGTGAAGGGTACCTGGTATCTTTGTATTACAGGGTGAGAAGTCAGCAATCTTTTAAGAGCAAAGAGCTGGTATATTGCTGCTCTTATAAATCAGACTGCTTATTATAGATTAGTATACTGGCTAATATGTTCCAGTCTTCAGCAAGGTCCTTCTAGAAAGAAGCACATTTTGAGTGAAGTCTTGATAAAAGGACTGTCATTTCAAATCCAAGATGGCTGATAATCTTGCAATTTACAGGGTGAAGATCAAATATCTCTAAACTAAAATTAGAACATCTAACCACACAAAAATAAAGTGCCAATTAAATCTGGGAGATGTGAGAAAACTAATGCTCCAGGCTCCTACCCAAGCATCATAGCAAAAAAGATATTTACCCACATTATAAAGAATCATCCCAAATAAAACAGCCTGGGAGCAGAGACAAATAAGGTGTGCATCATCACCTCAAGCAGTTGCTCTCAATGGCTGATAGGTAGAGGCCAAGACTGATAAGCACAGGATTTGCATGGTTTCTCAACCTTGACACTACTGACATTTTGAACCAGATCATTCTTTGCTGTGGAAGGCTGTCCTATGCATTACAGGATGTTTAACACAGCACCCTTGGCCTCACCCTACTAGATGCCAGTAATACCTGCCTACTCCTCCACCCCTACTATGATAACAAAAATGTTTGCAGACATTGTCAAATGTCCCCTGAGGAAAAAGTCACACCATATTGGAGAACTACTGTGTTAGGGTGATGGGCAAAGTTGTTTAGAAACACGCCAGGCAATGGTTTAATTCAAGGACTAGGATTTGGGCTTTGGCTACTTGGAAAAAGTTGACCAAATACAAACAAATCAGAAACTTAAATTTATAAGAAATCAAATTGCCTAAGAAACTCCCAACAAAGGCTTGTTACTGCTTAATCCTTAAGATGATTCCCTGGGCACAACCCCTCACCAACAAAAAACCAGCTGCTAAAGCAGTGTAGTCCCTGGTAAGGGAATCTCTCTCAATATCCATCTTTGCTGTGACCAAGAGGAAAAAGAATAAAGAAGATTCTCCCAGGTGGCAGAACCAGAGGCAGCCATATTGGCTAACCAAAAATCTTACTTCACTGATGGGGCAAAAACTCTTTGTCATGCCTGTCCAGTGAAATATGTATATGTCATGGACTGGAAATCTCTGAGTTGTTTCCCCTTTTTTTCTTGTCCAGTTAAGAGTTTTTGCTGTCCTTACACTATTTTCCTTCTATCAGTGAACACTGGCTTTATTACAATTAGTTATACTTATAATTTAACCATAGGTTGCTAGACTCTGACGTGGTCTATTCAAACAGAACTGAAAGAAATCACCCAAAGATCACAGACTTAAAGCTAGGTGCAATAATTAAACAAGTCTTTGAATTGTCTTCCTTTGTTGGGGGAGCAGGTGGTAAACACCTCGTAAGCAGTAAGTGAAAGATTTGCATTATGCTAGCTAGGTAAGGGCATTTTTTTTCAAGGGCATATATGTAAGGGAGAACATGTACACACAATGAGAGGATTACAGTGAATATCTTTTGGTTATGAATGTCCAGCATCCACTCCCCCTCTGTATGGTCACATACGTTCTTCTCCTTTCAGTGAACTGCTCCATCCTGACTCTCAGCCCAAGTGGTTCAAACATGGCTGACCACACTTTCTATACCAGTGTCAGCAGTTGGCACCTGATTCAGATCTAGCCTATCATCATATATCATCACTCTGACGGCAGGATTATGGACGGAGAAACGGTAGAATTCATTCAATGAGATACAAATCCAGGACTTTTGCTGAAACTAGGGATAAAAGAAGTTCTTTCTATATTGGGCTTGCTGAACTAACAGAATATAAGCCTGGAACCACCAGAGAGAGTCACATGGAAAGCCTAAATGAGAGTATATCTAACACGAGAGAAAGGCAGAGTATATCCAGAGGCCACTGTTTGAGCCCTTGAATCCATCAGTACCTAAAGAGATTACATTCCTGTTCTTCTCAGTGACCTAAGTATGAATAGGGCTTTGGTCATATGCAACTGAAGGGTACTGAAAAACCTAGTTAAGTATTATTACCCTCAGTTTGCAGATTTATAAATAAATAAATAAAACAAAGTTATAAGAATTAAATTATTTGTCTAAATTCGTACAACTTATTACTAGTAGCATAGATTCACCCTTAGGTGGGTCTGGCTGTAACATCTATGCTCTTTTCATTACATCATATTCCTTCTCTCAGGTATTGACAGTCTGAAACTTCTTTGTGCTTTATAATTATCTGTAGCCATAAGCTAAGTCCTTACATGAAGTGAGTATTCTATTAACATTTGTAGAATGACTAAAAATGGAAGAATCATATGCCTTCCTGCTTTCTGTCCCATTCCTAACAACACCTTGCCTCTTGTCTAACAGAGAACATTTCTGCATTTGTATAATGAAAGTTACTTTGAAGGACATGTCTATTTTTTTACCTTCTTTACCCTCTTTCAAAACTCATGGTCATACTATATATAATAGCAAGTGTCTCTAAGCTAAGTAACTTAGATCTTAAAATTCCAGTTCTAGTCACAGGGTAAATCAGGCTCCAAAATACAGGTAAGAAATCAGAACCTTAGAAAGAAGCCATCATCAAGGTCTAGCTACTATTCTGTTATAGTTACTTATGAAATAGTCAGAAAAGGACACCCATATTATCCCAGAAGTTAGAATATTGTTGTTTATATTAACATTTTAAGATATCTGTAAGAACTACATTAACTTCTAGAAAGTAGCAGCTCTCAATAAACGGTCAAATTCTTTTCAAATATTATTGTTGAGGGTGGGAGGGAAGGAAAAAAGGACAGGACTTATGAATATAAGATCCCTGACATTTTCAAGAAATCTTTCTAAAGACCATGAGAATTTTTGACAGAGCTGGGACACCAGTGAAAATATTTCACAAATTAACTTTTGTTTCTCTAGATGGTGTGGTGGATTGATTCACACCCAAATCAAAGACTCACTAAATTCAACATCTACTTTTAAACTTATTCAAAAATGTCGATTTTCTGGCTAAGATTCACCACTTTCTCACTTGACTTTCACCTCTCCTTTTTCTTCATTCTAGCAACTTTCTTAGGCCCCTTGGCTTTCTCTTCACTTATAGCAGCTAGCTTTCTTTTTCAGGAAAATTTTTTACAAAGAAAAAACATTTTATCACTTCACAAAAGTTGTAGTATAGGACAATCTCGAGGAGAGAACAAAGAAGAAGTGAGATGTAGAAACTGGACAGTTAACTAGGGTCAAGCATATCTCAGAGTCTCACTTCTAATAAGAGGAAGTGATCTCAGCAAAACTGCAAATATTTAAACATGGGCCTTTAGAGTCACTCCAAATAGTTAAAACTACTGCTAAATTTAGGACTGCTAAGAGTTTACTATATTCAGACTTTTACCACTTGTATTTATTACAAGTTTAGAGTATGAAAGACCTGAGTTCAAATCCCAGTATTACTTTATAACTGGGACTCCATAGATAAATGACATGACCTAAGATTGGTTGCAGATCACAAAAAGAAAATACAAGCCATCCAATTCATAGGGTTGTCATAAAAATCAAAAGAAATGTACAAAAAGTATTTAGCAGTTTTAGCAGGCACTAAAAACATGTTAGTGCCCCTCCCCCATAATATCTGAATCAATGCAATTTACTCAAAAACTTTGGCTAACAGAAACTGTTTCTACTTTGGAGGTTAAAATGTTGAGAAGAGAAGAAGAAAGGACTATGCATAACCAAAAACACAAAACAAAGCAAAATGTGTATGTCTGTATGTAGGAAGAAGAAATCAGCTTCCTGCTTTGTAAAAAGTTTCTATTGTATATAAATCAAGATCCTACAGAACTGCTTATAAATAACTGGGATAGTGATCTACCAAGTTATTTGTTAATAATTACCTGAGACAAATACATTGTTTGGTTCCCCTTAATTACTCTACTACTGCCAATTTATTCAATACATGGAAAGTAAAGACTAGGTGATGGTACTTAACCAGGATACATAAATTTAGAGTAAATTCAGAATGGATGTAAAATGTGAGTGACTGGATCTGCCACATTAGAAAGTCTACCATATACTACAGACTTTACTGAAACTAAAAGGTGATGTTTGAAAATGTTTCCTTTGCTCCTAGCAAAATTTGCAAAACCTTAGTGAAAATTAAAATGATGGTTAACTTGTATAAGAATGTCTGTAGAAATCATGTGATTCTAAAGGAAATATAATTCAAGAAAAAGTCAGGAAATTGTAAATATTTTCAGGAAGCAAGAGGTGGAGTAGTTGCTAGGGTTTCTACTGACCCATTTGTTACCAAAACAATACTGCTAAAAGAGTCAAATGTACTTTTCCTTGTATAATATGAAATAACCAAGAGAGCCCAACCAACTGACAGAAGTCTGGGAAATCCTCCAAGCTGAAGACATCCAGAGTGCAGAAAAGACACAGACTACAGAAGTGTTCAACTTCAAGGAGAAAACATCCAAGAAACAGCAGCAAGCACCAACCATTACGTGACCAAGGACTGATTTTCAACTTTGCGATACCACAGCAAGCTTTGTGAGTAAGCCAGAAATGTTCTTTTGTTCTGCAAACCAAGAGACACAAGAGCCAAAAACATGAATCTTTGCCTGTATACTAAATGATGTAATACAAAGTCATCTAGCCTTCATTTAAGAAGCAAAAAATTGTTTAACAACTTTAATGACTTGAGTCCTATTTACAGAATCATTAAGGGTCTAAAGGGATCACTTAAATTTTTCAATTAAACTTGACTTCACTTTATGGAGGTAGTTACATCCTAGATTCACAAAGGTTTCAGGACATACCATTTGCAAATGTCAAATGTCTACTGAACACAGTTTTTCTAAGTCTTCACTTTTAACTGTATATTATATATGATATTCCCACATAGGATGAGTGATTTAAAAGAAATCTCATTCATAGCAATGCAATTTTAAAGATACTTTTCTGACTGAGCCAATATAAACAGCATTTTTATAGACTAAGTGCCTAGAATATAAAAATTCTAATATTTAGAGTTTTCCTTTTTCCTAGTGCTGTTAGTTCCACTTTCTGCAAGTAAAATAAGTTATAATTTATACTAAAAACTAATTTCCATTTTTCTACAATAATTAGTGTTATTTTATTTATAATCAAGACTGTGGTGCTATTATTCAAATATGTTTAAATGTTCATTAGCAGCTATTCTAACTTGTAAATGTAGGATTCTTCATTATCAATTACATAAAATAGTGTAATAATATTTCTTTCTATATCATTATAAGAATGATAAGAAAAACTGGAAAGGCATTCATTTCAGAGAATGTGAAAGTAACTTGAGTCTCAACTATAGAGCAGTTTAAGGTACATCTCAAGTATTTGTTACTAATAATAGTTATACACATTTTTTAATGACTTTCTTCAATAAATCAGAGTAGATTCAAGTTTATATCTATAATGATGTCACTCTTAATCACTTGCATTCTGATATGCTTTCTTGAGTAGGAGAGGAAGAAACGGAATTATAGCTGGTATGCTAGAAAATGCACATTGAAAAATGTCACACATGTAAATATCTTGAACTTGGATGGAAAAAAATATTGAGAATCAATGGCTTAGATCACAAAATCTGTTTTACTGCAGGACGACATGATAAGGACTACCTAATTCAACTCCTCTTTACTCAGTTCAGTGCTTGCTTCACTCCACCCAATAATTATAAGGCTGGTCTGTACATTTAAACTGTGCATTCTTTAAGAATTAGAACCCTATACCTATATAACACATTCTGAAATAGGGGTACCCATAAAATACTGCTCCCTAAAAAATAGGGCTGTTGCAAACGCTGCTGGAAGCACTGCGTTAAACCCAGAGAGCCCAGGAACGGGAAGCCCTTTAAGCTCCTAGGAATTTTAGATGTGGAAAATATTCCCTGTGCACGAGATTTTGATATTGGTTCATTAGGATCTGTTGTGGCTGGCCTTGGACATTTTTTGTCAACTAGCAGAATTAGAAGATCACGTAATGTTGGAGTAGGAGGATTTATCTTGGTGACTTTAGGATACTGGTTCCACTGTACGTGTAATTATGCAAAGCAAAGAATCCAGGAAAGAACTGCCAGAGAAGGAATTAAAAATAGAATATTATACAAAAGCACCCACCTTGATCCTGAATGAAAATAACGCAACAGCAGCAATTGAGCAATCTTGAGCAGAGAAAACCAAAATACAATTCCCTGAAGTCAGTGTGAACAAACCTGAGACCAACCAGATAAAACATTCTATGTACAGGGGCCGGCCCAGTGGCGCACTGGATAGTGCGCCACTTGGGAAGCGCGGCGGCACTCCCGCCCGAGGGTTCGGATCCCACATACAGACTGGTTCCCGCTCACTGGCTGAGCGAGGCGCGGGAGCAACGCCGAGGGTTGCAATCCTGTTGCCGGTCCCGGTCCGGTACGGGGGCAACACTGAGGGTTGCGATCCGTTGCCGGACACGGAAAAAGACAAAAGACAAAAAAAAAAAAAAATTCTATGTACAATAAAAAAGCTCTCAATCAAGTAAATAAAATATATGTAAGTTATATATATATATATATAAAGACATATACATCAGTAAGAGGTAGAAAATATACATCTAACATACAACTAAGAGTACTACTAAATTTGAAAATAAAGTTTAAGTTTTAAACAGATTAAGTAAGTAGATGTGGTTCAAGGAGGAAGGAGCACTAGTTACAGATTTAAGAAAGTAACACTTAGCCTTTCTTTACCACTTTTAAGCAAATACTTGTGGTTTAAATGAAAGGAATTTAGGGCAACCATCCAAGAACAGAAGATAATCTAAGGTGAAGAAAAAATAAATCAGAAATCCAGACCAGGTTAAAAACCATTTAAAGTAGATTTCTGACTATCCCAACTGAGATATAATAAAATAAAAATTATAAAAGAACAGTTAAATTGAGATATTTCTAATTACTTGTTTTGTTTTTACAAATGCAAATGTAATTCAATTTAAGGAAATTAAATGTACATTACTTTAATTTCCTATGTCTGAAACTTAAGGACTTTCAGGATGATAGAATAAACATTAATACCAGGAAAGAGAAAATTAATGCTACCATGTAAGAACTAAAATACAGAAGTTAAACATTTCCTAAATTCAGGCATTTTACTTACATTGTCTCACTTCTTCTACATAACCACCTTGTGAGGCAATTTTATCATCCCTATTTAACAGATGAGGAAACTATGATTTAAAGAGATTAAGTAATTTGTCCAAAATCCCATGGAAGAGAAACTGGAACTGAAACCTAGATTATCTTACTCCAAAATAAACGCTCTTCTTTTCACTACACTTTGCAACCTGACAAAGAATGCATTAAATGTCCGGTCTTCTAATTAATACCTACTAAAGAAGAAGACAATATCTTCTAATTAATACCTACTAAAGAAGAAGACAAAATCAAGCTTATAGTGAATGGTGATGATCTATAGACTGAAAATTAGTCACAGTTTGGTAATTATGAGTATATAAAAAGTAATTTCAAGTTATGCATGACATTAAATTTTTTAAAGCTGAATACATAATGCCACCAAACTACAGAAATTTTGAAATTTTTCATAGAAAGGCACTGAGTAAACTTCATCTTACCCAGATATTTTGAATTCCAAAGAAAAAACTAGGGAAGTTCCCTATTTTTTCAGCCATTCAGCAGTTTCATATGGTAAACTAAGATTAAATTTATACTCACAGAATAAGAAAAAGCAACTGCTTGGGCCTGATTCCTTTGTTCAGACTCTAATCTACCCTCTATTTGTTCTTTTCCATTTTCCCCTCAGATCTGGGAGCCCTCTTCTAATTTAGGGAAACTGGGCTTCACGTTCAAGAACTCCTAAAAATTTAGATGCAGATGAAGATATAATGAAATAAAGACCATAAAACTGCAATTATTGGCAGAATGTTACAGAATAAATGAAAGTTTTGGTTATTTTCCAGAACATTAACTACGGTAGAATTATTGGTGACTTTTCTTCTCCACACTTTTTTGAACTAATTTTAAAACATTTAACTTTTATAATCAAATAAAAAGTGTAAAGAAAAAAAGAATAAAAACAAACAAAAAAAAAAAAACAAACAAAAAAAAAAAAACAAACAAAAAAAAAAAAACAAACAAAAAAAAAAAAACAAACAAAAAAAAAAAACACAAAATAGTCAAGAAAAAGAGGAGGGAAGGAGGCAGGGAAAAACTGGAGCTTTGATAAAAAAAAAATCTAAATATCTCATTGTTTCCGAATTAGCTAAATCCATCACTAAAGTTCCCAAACTATAACCTGCTTGTTCACTTTAATCTCTCAATGGCATAGTACATACATAAGCATGCCAAACACAAACAAAATATGGAAATATAATAATGAGGCAATATGGATGTCTATAAATCCTGAGACATAGCTCTTAATTTTAATGTTTAAGAAATTAGGATATAAATGATGTAAGTATAAAAAACAGAATTAGGGTATATTAAAACTGAAAAGCAGGACTCGAATATTTAATGAAGAATGCAGGAATTTTCTAAGTATGAACACATTACAAACATAATATAGACATATGTGAATTTATACCCATTTCCACTTATTCCTTTACTATAAACTTAAGTTCTGTATTAAAATATTCCTTTTATCAACACCATGAGACAACACCCAAGATAGTTTTGAGTTCTATCAAAATACTGACTGAAATCTCTCTAGATAATTACTTCAATCTACTAAAAAAAGAAACATGTAAGCTTTCTTTTTCCATTACAAAAATACTTTCTTATTCCAAAACAACATAAATGAGATTGATCCAATTTATTAAGCATGTTACCAAAACACTGCATAAATAATAGTCCCTTGGACCTCTCTCCAAAAGAAGATGCTCTTTTATAAATCAAGTACAAAACTATAATTTATTAACACAGGAGCCAAATTTTGAAAGAAAAGTTTTATTTGTACAAGTTAATTAGAGTTCCTTTTTTCTGATTACTAAAATATAATGTACTCATTTGGGCTTTGATTTCAAAGATGACAGACTTCCTGCTCACTCACAAGACTGCTTTGAATAGTCTCATGTAATTAAATTACTATAGTTTTTATAAGCATTACTCCCATTTACCAACAGATATAAGCACCTTACAATATACTTTGATATTATAAATATTTACACTGGTTTTTCAAACTTGACCATTTCAGTTCCTCTGTTCCTTAATATTTACTATGCAACAACTATTTCGAGAACATTATTGCTATATAGGTGGTAGGTACACCTCAATTTTTCTACACTGTTCATTTTTCAAAATTTTTCAAACAATCTTGAAAATACTTTAAAATGTTTAAAATACTGGAGGAAAAAAATTGGCAAATTTGAAATGTCCACAGACCAGAGTTATGTCTACATAACAGCTGAAAATGAAATGAAAGTGATTTGTCTACCAAAAGCTTGAATTATTTCTTCAGGACTTATGACATCAAGTTTTGAGGTAGTGCAGAAACTGCATTAGCTAGACACTAAATAATTTTAGATGGTGTATATTTATTTAATGCTGCCAACCATCAGCACCGAAGAGAAACAGATATTCACCAAAGGTCTATTTCCAAGAAAGGGTCTCCAAGTATGCCTATGTACTTTCTTAATATATTCCCAATGCCTTTGGAAGCATAATTCCCCTAGCTCAAGAGTACTAGCAAAAAACTTCTCCGGATTACAAAAAATACACTCAACCTTCCTGTGCATTTGACTGACAATCTTGTGGCTCTCCACAGTTGGGTCTTCCTAAAGGCCAAATAGGTATATCAGGACTATACAGTGCACTATACTTAAATGTTGCAATACTTTTTTAATCCTGTTCTCATTCCACATAAGGATTGAAAAGTATTTTCTAGGCTTTAATCACTGAAACAGTCTTAATCTATTCTCTTATTGATTTTTCCTTTTCATTTTTATAAAGGGTGACTTCATTTGAGAAATTTATTATCTCAAAATATCTGGAGTAAGGGAAAATGGTAGTAAACCTTTAGAACGGTTTATGTCGAAGTGAGTGAGACCACTATAAATATACGCAGCTTCTTCTGAATTATAAAGATTAAAGCTTCATTTTGTTTTAACAATAAGGTGAACGAAAAATGAAAGGCTACCCACCAGCCTTAAATTATTAGGTTTTATATTGCACTGCAATGGATAGCAAAATCACAGACGTACGAAGTAAGAAAGCGACCACCTGACAGTAAACTCCTTAACTTGTGCAAGAAACACCCCGGCTCTACCAACACCAACCTATTAAGCGTGTTTCAGAAAGTAGATCCAAAGGGAGAGTCTTAAGGCAGAAAGTTGACCCGAAGGTGTCTCCAAACACCTCCCCAACCCTAAATGCAAAAGAGACCACAGACCAGAAATTACCCTCGACAGCACTAGCTTCACATATAAAAGTCTACCTTTTGATAGACTGTTGGGGTACACCTCTGGCCAAGATGGGAGGAGGAAGAAGTGGGAGATAAAAGCGGGAGCAGAAACTGACACGCGGGAGGAGAGCAGGGGGAGGACCGAAGCGGGTCATGGGAGACTGCGGAGCTCCAAAGGTAGGAAGGAATTGGGAGAATACCCAGGGGTTGGGGCGGCCGCCGCAGGGGTGGGCGGCGCCGGGCAGAGGAGCGCATCCGAAGAAGGGGTGCGGTATGATGGGCGGTGCCCGCAGCCCCCAGCCCCGCAACAGGGCGGAGCTACTGCGCCCGCCACAGCCCGTTCGCGCCGGCACCCGCCCCCTCAGCCTCCGGGTCCCGGGTTGGTGGGAGGGGCGGGCCTCGAGGGGCCGGGTGTGCAGCCCGGCCCAAGCCCAAACCAGGAATGTTCCGCTGCGGGCGGGATGATAGGCGGGTGATCCCGCAGCCTGCGGCGGGTTGGGGGTGGCTCAGGGCAGAGGAAGAGCCCTCGGAGCAGCCCCCGCCTCCAGGGCCGAATCTCGGGCTCCCCCTGAGGGCAGGGATTGTCGCCCCCGATCTAGCCTTGCCTCCCTCCTCCTTCCCCCCATCCCCCAGCGTTGCCCCGGGCAACAGCGCCTACCGCCGGCAGCGCAAAACTCACCTACCTAGAACCTGACAAGCAGGAGCCCCTCAGACACTGGAGCCAGTAGCCACCCCGCGTCACGGGGGCCGCCACAGCCAATAGGCGCCGCTGTCACGAACCTCTGCGGCCAATCCTGCTGCACTCCGGTCTCCGGGCACCCTCGAAACCTCAGCCAATGGGCAAGAGCGGAAGGCGGGCGCTGCCGCCCGGCCCCCAACCCCCTCCTCCACCTCCTCCCAGGAGGCGGGGCGCGGCCGATTGGCCCGAGCCCCCGAGGAGGCGGGACTGGGGCTGGAGACCGGGTGGGCGCGCGCGCTGAGTGGGGGCTGCGGACGCGGTGAGCGGAGGCGTGGATCTGCCGCCGCCGCCCTCTAGGCCCGCTCCCCAGCGCGGGTGGGTCGCGAGGCCCGCCAGTTCGCGCTGCTCTCCCGCTCGGTAACCCGCTCCCCGCTAGCCGATGTGCTGGGCTGCCAAGGTGGGATGGGGCCAGAGGCGGACGGCGGCGTCACAGGAAACTTTGGGAAGTGGCCGGACCGGGGGAGATAAGCTGGGGCCGCCTGGAAGGGACTGCCGGCTGATCGGCAGCCGGAAAGGAATTCGGAGGGTGGGGGCGGAGGCATGATTAAAATGTTAAGTGTGCCCTCGGGGTGCGGGGTGATCCCGAGGACTGAATCTCGGCTTTGGAGCCGTCCCTTCCCGCCCCATAGACGCTTTGCACCCTCGGAATCGGTCACTTTTTCCCAGTACCTTACCACTTTTTAACTTAGATCTGTTGTAACGTTGATTACTTTAGAACGGTTTTCAGCTTCTCCAATGTATTCTAAAGGAACCGTGTCTTTCTCATTCCAGTATTCCCAGTGCCTGAGACTCTGTCTAAAATGTTACACACTTTGTAATGAATGCTGCTTAAAAGCGTACGGCAGGTCCTGGGAGTGATCCCCTGGAAGTCCTTACCTCTTCGAGGGTCTAGAATGCGTGAAGAACCCAAACCGGTTTGCTCTTCCAGTGAGGGCAGTTTCTGAAGCGCCATTCACCAAAAGAATTTGGTGGAAAATGAGTAATGTGAACTAAACAAGATTACTAGGTGATCTGTAACAGTATAATAGGTGTTACTTGTCACTTAGAGGGTGTGACACTCCCGTGTTTCTCTAGCAGGCTTTTTTAGCATTGTATACTGTACATTGGTTGAACCACATTCTTTGCCTGGAGCAAACCTAACGTTAAACCCATATCCACCCTTCCTCTCAAAAACTTGAGTTTTGTGGGAGCCACGGAAGAAGAGTAGTGAATATTTTTTTCTGAACAGGGTTATTTATTTGACCTTAGTGAACAGCCCTACACATAGAAAAACGTAAATTTTAAGTTGGGCTTTTGTGTCTACTGTTTGTAAGCCAAAGAAAAAATTTTGGACAGATAAAAATTTTTTCAAAAGTCTTAATTCTCCTTGTTGAATATGGGGGCGGAGGGGCGAGATCTCGAGATCTCCCTACTCTTTCTCAGAGCATTTGTCTTAGAGAACTTGTAACTGTTAAGTACTTTCTCATGTCTTTGAAATGAACGTAAGTCCTTTTGAAGACTAGGTAGATCTTTTGTCCGCCTTCTCATACAGGAATGCCTTTCTCAAGAACCTGGGAGCCTTTTTTTTCTCTCTTTCTTTTTTACTACTGCAAACATCAGGGGAGATAACACCCCTATCTCCCGGGTTCTGTGGGATAGTGGGAGCCTAACTTCCACGGGCGCCTTGCTTCAAGTTGAAAACCACCTCCTGTCATAAACATATGAGAAGTTTGTTTTTCCTCTCGATAAAGCTAATTAACTTACACAGAGGGTCTCCCCAATTACCAAGTAAAGATGAGCTATATGTGACAAAGTATTATCGAGTCCTCTTATCTGAAGACTTGTTATTGTTTATCTTGAAAACATGTTCGCAATGGGTTGTATCTGCTTGGTTATATAAAAGGGCCAGCGCTCTTTCTGTTTGCAATCTCTTAGCCAATTGCCTGTGATGTGCATCGCATTCTGGTTTAATGATTATTGGATAATGAAAGTGTTTTCTTCATCCCATATGATAAAGCAATAGCAGAAGATTTGTTCTGTACAAATAAACTGCCCTTGTTTTGACAAAAAGAAAAATGTTTTCTTTCTGTACTACTTTTGTGGAGAGGATTTCTGAGTTGGGAGATTTTGTTTTTAATTTTATTTTCCCAACAATGCCTATGCCCAGAATATTGAGACAGCGAACCTAAGAAAAGTAATTACTTTTTAGTTTTTAATTTGTTCTCCAAAATGTTCTCACATTAGGTGATACTTTATCACTGAAATACAAATAAATTTTAATGGAATCAGAAATTATAAAGTTAATGTTTGGTATGTATTTTGTAGTGACTGTTAAATGCACAAACAAAGCCTCTATGAGTAAACCTCTTAAAATTGAAGTTAATTTTCTGGGAACATTAAATGTTGTGAGTTATGTCATGTCAATACAAATGGAATGAATGAAAGTTCATGCTTTAAATGGTTAGTAAAAGCCAAAATACAACTTTGGAGATTGCTTCCCCAAAGCACACCTTTCCCAAGAAACCTTTTAAGGATTTCCCAACCTTTACACAAAGGGAATCTAAATCTAGAAAAATGCAATTGGTGAATTAGTTATTACATATTTTCAGAAAGTAGCTTTAAAGATATGGTGAAAATAGAACTGTTTGGTAGACAATGTATGTCCTTCTGTCTGTGTGTGTGTGAGTGTTTGAGGAACCCAAATCTCTGAAAACAGAATCTTCCCAGCTCTACAATTATTCTCTCAGTTCTAACCTATTCACTCAAGACACTTAAAAATTGCTTACCATATGCCAGGCACTGTGCTAGGAAATGTGATTTTGAAAGAATGTACTTGAAGTAAATGAATGTGGCAAAAATCTATGCTTCATTGTTGAAACTGAAACATAATAAAACAATTATAGCAAATCTAGTTTAAAATTTTTCCCTCTATTATAATTATCACTTTGCATCGCAACACATTTAACACTTTGTTTCACCCGATTTCAAGAATACTGTGCAACTTTCCTCATATCTTGTACATGTAGGGAGAATATGGAAGAATGATGGAAAATAATTTCCTGCCTAAATGATCCATGGGCTTCATAAAATACTAATCACCCCCACAAGGCCTGAAGGGATATGTATCTCAGTTGAAGTTATTAGCATAGGATTCAATAATAATAAAATTTAGATCTATACCAGATACTACCATGACTTTCTAAATGCCACAGTACTACCTAGCTATAGGCAAATAAGTCCTTACCATATATTTCATTTTCCCATATATCAAATTTTGTCTGTTCTAATAACATTACTTGCTGTATTGTGTTACTATAACAGAAATACCTGAGACTGGGTAACTTATGAAGAACAGAGATTTATTTGGCTTACGATTCTGGGACAGCTGCATCTGCCAGGGGCCTCAGACTGCTACTGCTCATGGCAGAAAGTGGCAGGCAGCTGGTGAGTACAAGCAGATCACATGGTGAGAGGAAACAAGAAAGAGAGGAGGTGCAGGTCTTTTAAACAACCAGCTCTCATGGGAACTAATAGAGCAAGAACTCACTCATTAATTCCACCCCCCCCGCCCCCCAGGGAGAGCATTAATCCATTCATGAGGGATCAGCACCCATGACTCAATCAGTTTGCAACACTGCCACACTGGGGATCAAATTTCCACATGAGTTTTGGAGGGGACAACACATCCAAACTCCATCACTTACCTAGACAAATGAATACAATAATGTGGACATCAAACCCAAGCGTATAGTAAAACATGATTTAAAAAGCTCTTGTTTTGGCCATGCCTCACCCCATCTTTCCCACTCCTTTATTTTCCTGTTTATAAGTTTCTTGTAGATTTCAACAGGAATCTTGGCTGTGTGTCATAGTTCAGTAGTCCCCATACTTATCCCTCCCTCTTTTCTTTAATCTATGCCTTTTCTCTTTTGTTCCTTTCTGCCAACTCCTTTGATTTGTGACTCTGTGCTTTCTAATCCACAATTCATACCTAATCAGTTGCACATACCACTTCTAAAAGATAGTAATGAGGTATATGCAACATGGAAATCACATCTATTTTTATTCTATAGATGTTGCAGTGTCTGTTTTCAGTGGATATTAATTTCTTCAATTTTGAAAATTGTTCTCTTCAATGAGCACTGTTACTAGAGGTAACATTTGTGTGAAATTATCTTTAGCACTTTTTTTAATCTTCCCAAATTTCAAAGTTTAAAAATGGCTATGTGGGTCCTTTTCATTTACAAATCTGTGTAAAGAAAATAAGGGGGTGGGGGGCAGGGGAGAAAGGAAGGTGAAGTAGAGTTGGAGGAAGAAAACTTCTACTCTCCCTCCAAACTAGATGTCAAATCCATTAACACCACATCACAATCTTCCAGCCTGAGGCTGGCTGTCCTAGCACTTCAGTATGGGTCCCTCTGTTTCCCTATAACCTTCTGCTCAGCATGCCTTCTCCATAATGCCCCTGGGTCATTCAAGGCCTGTCCCTTTTAAGCCATTCTTTTCTCAGAATGTACCCATTCTTTCCTTCATTACCTTATCCCTAATTCATTGTGCCTTCAACAATAACTGCTAAATGTGTACCAGTGAAAGAGAACTGGAGTAATGATTTCTGTATGTGGTATCAACGGAGACCATTTTCAGAAATAACAGACTCCCAGATTCACCCCCAAAGATTCTGACTTGGAAGATCTGGGAAGAGTTCAGGAAATCTGTATGTTTGGAGTGAGACCAACGAATCTGGTCAACTTGGTGTACTGAACTCAGGCACGTATCTCTGCTTCTTCCCCAAACTCCTTGGCACAGCCTAAACACAGATCCAGGTCACTGGGAATCTGAGGCCCAAGGTTCTCTGAGGGCACGGGTGAGGAAAGGCTGAAAACAACAGAATTGGTTGAAAGTCTGAATAAGGAATAGGTAGACCCTCAGATCACTTCCCCACCAAGCAGCTAGGTAACACACTGCTCTACCCCAATCCAGAGACAGTAAGATTTACTCGTTGGTGAGGGTGAACTGGAGAAGGCCTAGTCTTGAAGACATAGAGACAAATGAGAATAGGGGGGTGATGTGCCTTATTGCACACTGGTAAAGGGAATAAGAGAAAGTTTGTGCAATGAACTGAGACTTCTTTTCCCACCCAGCTCCCATAATGATGGTTTCCAGATTTATATCCCTCAGACAGGATACTGGAGGATTCCTTTGTATGGAAATTGACTCACACAAGAAAAAATGCTTTTATGGCTATGGGGGATCATTCAAAATGGCCAGATCCCTGCCTAATCACATCAAAAATGAGGTCTGCCAATCCACAAGTTCCAGGATGCATGCAAGCAGCTTCCCTCACTCAAATATGAAGAGACATCTGGGGGTCACCACACTTTTGAGGAAACTCACAGTCATGAAAATCAGACACCAAAACAAACAGAAAAAGACCAGGGGGAGGAGGGATAACAAAACCAAAGTGGAGAACAGAAGAAAATTTCAAAAAGAACTATGAGCAATAACCTCAAAGAAAGAAAAGATATTGTATCCATGAATGAAAACAGGACGCTATTTTTTTTTTATTCCTTTTTGTCTTTTTTACTGACCAGTAACGGGATCACAACCCTCAGTGTCGCGCCTGTACCGGGGACCCGCAATGGGATCGCAACCCTCGGTGTTGCGCCGGCACCAAGCTCAGCCAGTGAGCGGGAACCGGTCTCCACGTGGGATCCAAACCCTCGGCGGGAGCGCCGCCACGCTCCCAAGCAGCGCACTCTCCAGTGCGCCACCGGGCCGGCCTGTCAGAATGCTATTTTTATAAGGAAGTATTTAGAGGAAAAAATGAGCTTCTGGAAAGTAAAAAATAAATTTTAAAATTTAATAGCAGGTGATAAAATGAAGTCTCAAGAACAGAAAGATAAACAGTTAAAAATATAAGAGAAAAGAAAATTTGGGATCAATCCAGGAGATCAAACATCTATAAAAAGAGAAAAAGTGGTGACTGGGGAGGGTTGGAATTGTCAAAGTAATACATTTTCTCAGTGCTAAATCACCTGAGTTTCCAGATTGAAAAACCTTGCAAAATGAATGAAAAAGACTCACACAAAAGCACTTAATCCTGATATGTCAGACAGCTGAAATAGAGAAAATTCCCTAAATGTTGCAGATAAAATAACAGATTTCATATAAAAGATCAGGCATAAGAATAGAAAATGGCATTGGACGTTTTAACAATGATACTGGAAGCTCAAAGAAAATGGAGCAATATCTTAAAATTCCTAAGGGAGATTATTTACAGTCTGTAACACTGTCTAAAGCCAATCAATCAATCAAGTCAAAGAGTAGAATAAAAGTATTTTCAGACTTGCAAAATCTCAAAAAGTTTTCCCCCTATGGAATGTGTTCTCTGGAAGGTAGTTGAAGGTGTTTTTCACCAAAAAGAGGGATTAAAATAAGAGTGATAAAGACATAGAATCAACTTTAGAAAAAGCAAAGGGAAATACCCAGAATGATGGTGAAGGAAGAAATTCCAGTATAACAATTACATGATAGGCCTAAAAGGCAGCCAATACAGATCGAAGGAGGAGAGTGGAAATCTCCAGAACTGATTTCTCCAGCCAAAAAAACCAGTGGGACCAATTGCTTTCTTGACATATTTCACACACAGTGAGATGTACTAGATTCTAACAGAATTTGAAGATGAGTTGAGGGTAGGCATGTAAGAGATGAAGCAAATGGAGAATGAAGCAATTATTAGCCACATAAGCAAAATTTGTTTATTTAAAAAATGTAATTATAGTATACCATATAACCTAGCCTTAAGAAATTATTATATAGTCATCCTAATCTACGCACTGAATATTGATTAAACCAAAATTGTAATATTATATTGTAATTCCTACAATATTGTAGGACTAGGGTGAGGAAAACTCTGAGTGGAAGTAATATGAGAGAGCTAAATCCTCTTCTTCCATTGTAGGAAGTCAGCAAATAATTCCTAATATTGTGAATATTAATGAAGAAAGGGTATTGTAAGCATGCTTTGTGGTAGAAAGGGTAAATTCTAGTGTTGAGAGTAGAGTTCAACTATAGGGGTGGTGATGGGGACTGAAGAGTAACAGTGATTAGGACTGGGGGCTGCTCTTTTATGTTATAAGCCTCGGGATGTCATTTCACTCGTATTGCTTTGATAAAAATGAACATTTAAAAAAAAAAAAAAGATCTGTAGATGAGTTTGTTGTACAGCCAGGTTTGAGAACTACTGGGATAAAAGACAGGGCAAGGAACACCTGTCCCCATCACAGCAGATAGCATACATGTTAAAAAGGATAATGCCAGATATAATAGTGCTCTATTTTTGCTTCCTAGCTTGCATGCTTATTCACTCCATGAATATTTACTGAGCACCTATTGTGTGCCAAGCATTGTAAAAGGCTCTAAGGATACAATAGAGAACTGCAGGGACAGGTTCCTTTGCTGAAAGTCAAGTAGGAGATACAGACAATAAGCAAGAAAACAAATTATTGTAATAAATGCTACGAAGGAAGTGAATATTCTTATTAATTTTTTTTTTTTAAAGATGACCGGTAAGGGGATCTTAACACTTGACTTGGTGTTGTCAGCACCACGCTCTCCCGAGTGAGCCACGGGCCGGCCCTGGAAGTGAATATTATGATGTAAGAGAGAATAAAGAGGAGTGGAAAGAAGCAAAGGAAGAAACTTCAGGTCTTAGATTCATCATTATACAGTACGAACTTAAGCAAGTCCCTTAATCTTTTCAAGCCTCCATTTTTTAATTGCAGATAATAATTGTAACGTCATTGGTTCTTATGAGGATTAATTAAGATGAAGTAGGGCCAGCCCATGGATCACTCAGGTGAGTGTGGTGCTGATAACACCAAGGCCACGGGTTCAGAACCCATATAGGGATGACCAGTTAGCTCACTGGGTGAGCGTGGTGCTGACAACACAAAGTCAAGGGTTAAGATCCCCTTACCGGTCATCTTTAAAAAACTAAAAAAATAAATAAATAATTAAGATGAAGTAAATGAAAGAATTTTCAATTTATAAATTCCTTTTCAGATATAAGGTATTAACCCTTAAAAGGAACTCTTATCACATCTTAATTGGTTTCCCTGCCTGCCTCTCTAGGGTTCTAAGATGCACATTGTCAACAGTCAAGCCTCACTTAGTATAATGCATTTGAGATTCCTCTATGTTACTGCAAGTATTAGCAGTTTCTTCCATTTTATCAGAGTGTAATATTACATTGTTTATTCATTTCCCAGTTGAGGGGCATTTGTTTTTTTGTTTTTTTTTTCCAGTTTTTGGCAATTATGAATAAAGTTGCTATAAACATTCGCATACAGGTTTTATTGTATGAGCATAAACTTTCATTTCACTTGGGCAAATACTTAGGAGTGAGATTGATGGACCCAGTGTAAGTGCATGTCTAACTCTGTAAGAAACTGCCAAACTTTTCTGAGTGGAGGCACCATCTTCCGTTTCCATCAGTAAATGTATGACAGTTTCAGTTGCTCCTCATTCTCACCAGCACTTGGTATTTTTAGGGAGGGATTGTGGAGTTTCTTTGTTTTGCCATTCTAATGGATATGTAATGGTGTCTTATTGTGGATTTATTTACATTTCCATAATGACTAACAATGTTGAGCATCTTTTCATGAGCTTACTTGCCATCCATGATACTTTGGTGAGGTATCTATTCAAAACTTTTGCCCATTTTTAAGATTGGGTTATTCCGAAAAGAAAGGACAAAGTTGAAGGACTCATACAACCTTATTTCAAGACTTATTATAAAGCTACAGTATGCAAGAGAGAGAGGTATCAGCAAACACACAGATAACCAGATCTATGGAAGAGAATAAAGAGCCCAGAAATATACCCGTCAAATATGGTCAATTGATTATTGACAGAGGTGGAAAGACAATGCAGTGGAGAAAGGATAGTCTTTTCAATAAATGGTGCCAGAACAATTGGACATCAACATGGAATCATGACCCATACCTCTTACCTTATAAAAAAATTAACTCAAAATTGATCGCAGACCTAAATATGAAATGTAAAAAAAAAAAAAAAGGTAACACCTTTAGAAGAAACACACAGAAAAATATCTTTGTGACCTTCAGTTAGGAGAAGAGTTCTTATATACAACACCAAGAGCACAATATGTAAAATTAAAAATTGGAAAATTGGACTTGATAAAAATTAGAAAACTTTGCTCCATGAATGATACTGGCAGGAGAATGAAAAGACAACCCACAGAAAATATTTGCAAATCATTATAACTTTCCTATAGAGTAGCACACTCTGATAAACATACCGAAATATTCTAGTCTCCTTTACAACTAAAAACTTGTATGAAATAAAGAAACTGTGTTGCTTTGTGTTGGTTTGCCCCCACAGATTTGTCACCCCACTTCCCCTGGGTGATGGAGACACAAAGCATTACTCAGAGCCCATCTCTTCTGAGCAGTGAGAAGCCCTGAAGTGGTTAACTTCCCTGGGAATGCTCAAGTGAGAGGGATCCCTTCCTTGGGAAATTAACCCCGAATTGGGGTTCTCTTCCTGCAATTATTTTCCAAACCAGGAAGTTACAGGAAGAGAACATAGGTGTAGTTATAGTTTAACAATATAGGCTGGTAACTTTCAGTGAAACAAGTCAGATGACATTCCAGTAAGGCTATCAACAAAAGCTGATCTTAGCAAACATCCCTTCCTACAGCAATCTCTCAGTATCTTTAAATAACAATCAGTAACTAGTCTGCCTTTGAGCCAGCAACCTTGCTGTGCCACAATTCTTTATCTTACACCAGAGACAATAGCCTGAGGAAACTTTCCAGTCCTGCACAGGTCAATATTTGAAACTGCAAGGCTTTGGAAAACCAGGCCCTGTGAGGTACATTTGCTTTATAGTATATTCCACAAAACTTGATATGGATTAGATATGCTGCAGTATGTTACCATGGAATGAAATGAAACTTCATTGACAAAACAAATAACATGCATCATGTATGGCATCATCTTACAGATCCCAAATTGCACACATATGGCTTAGCCTTAGGACAGTCACATCAAATAAGGGCAGGGCTGATAAGATATATTTTATAACTGTGTATAATGTCCTGCATGGATCTGTGATTATGTATTTGTCTAAGTATATAGTGTGGAATATACTATAAAGCAAATATATTACACAGGGCCTGGTTTTTGAAAGCCTTGCAGTTTCAAATATTGACCTTGCAGAGGACTGGAAATTTTCCTCAGGCTATAAGTCTCTGGTATAAGATAAAGAATTGTGGCACAGCAAGGTTGCTGGCTTAAAGACAGATTAGTTATTGATTGATATCTAAGTTGCTGGAAAACTGCTAGAGGGAGAAGAAATGTTTGCTAAGATCAAGCTTTTGTTGATAGACTTACTGGAATGTCATCTGGCTTGTTTCCCTGAAAGTTACCAGCCTGTACCGTTAAACTATAACCCCACCTATGTGCTCTTCCTGTAACTTCCTGGTCTGGAAAATAAATGCAGGAAGAGAACCCCAAATCAGGGTTAATTTCCCAAGGAAGGATTGCCTCTCACTGGAGCATTCCCAGGGAAGTCAACCACTTCGGGCTTCTCACTGCTCAGAAGAGATGGGCTTTGAGTAATCCTTTGCATCTCCATCACCCAGGGGAAATGGGGTGACAAATCCATGGTGGGCAAAGCAACACAAAGCAACAAAATGGTGCCCTGTGGGTGACAAATCCGTGGGGGATGAAGTAACACAAAGCAACAATATAGTAATAGAAAATTTAAAAACAGCTGAAAAAATTTATAAACCATATATTTTGTTTATTTTGTTGAAATAGCAATTCTTCTATTCACCTTCATCTTTTGCCAAATCTACTGTTGTATTATTCATTTCTTAAAATAAGAAGCTTTTGTATTTTGTAGAGTCTGTTTAGTTTGACCTCACTTTTCAAAAAGATTTGAGGGCTGTCCGGTTAGCTCAGTTGGTTTAAAGAGTGGCACTGATAACACCAAGGTCCAGGATTTGATCCCTGTACAAGCCAGCCACCAAAAAAATAAATAAGAGAGCAAAAAGCTTTGATTTGCTCAGTTTAAATGATGTCCATTTTGCTAAGCCTAGGTGCAAAGGGCCAACTGAGGAGGCCTTAATAAATTAATATCCTGGACAGTGGCATTTCAAGGGTCCAAGAAAATATAGAACTTTGATTTCTCAAAAAGACTTTTGGAAAATAGATTTATCAGCACTGGCTGGTGTCAATCTCTTTTACCTGCCCATAATCCTGCCAATTGGGCCAATTGTCGAGCCAGGGCTGGGCCTGGAGCTCACAGACCCCTCAAGCCTGTTCACAGACTGGGTCACAAACCCTTCACACGTCAGACTGGGTCCCCCAGACCACTCCCCTGCCAGGCTGGGTCACCAGACTCCTCACAAGCAGGTCTATGAGCTAGGTAACAGGCAAACAGATCCTTGCCATAGGTTGGAGAGCATGGCTGCATGGAGCGGAGGCCTGAGGCAGATGCCAGCCAGCTGCTGGTGCCCTGCATGCACAGTAACTCCACCCACACACACAATTTGCTTACAAAGAATGCTCTGCACCACCCCCAACCTGGCCTAAGGCAAGAGGCCCTGATCAAACTATTCTATTTTCCCAACAGCTGGTTAGCTCACTTGGTTAGAGTGTGGTGCTAAAGAGGCAGGACATAGTAGGGACATGCCCCAGGGAGGGAGCTCATAAACATTCAGACTGGATTGGCCAGAGCCTGCACACTAGGTGAGACAGAAGGGGCAGAGGTGGGCCCTTAGGAGTTCGCACATGGGACGGAGAGGATGGAGAAGGCAGGGGGCATTTGTGTCTCTTTCTGGCAGAGATGCCTGTGCACTTTGGCATGTACCTTCACTTGGTAATAAAACCCTATCAATGTTCCCTTTCTCTGTCCTTCTCCTCCTTTCCTTTTGCCAGTCCATGAAAGATTCTTCTTTCATGGATCAAGAACCTGCATATGCCTCCTGGTAACACTAACACCAAGGTCTAAGGGTTCGGGTCCCCTTACCAGCCAGCCGCCAAAAAACAAACAAAAGAAAATAGGTTTATCATATACAGAGCTTTTCAATATATACACATTAAAGGAAAGGTGGGCCCATTCAGAAAGATTAATACAGGTACAATGCAGTTGCACGGAGCCTCACACTCAGAAGGACCTTGTGCTTGGTTTAATGTTGTCCTCTCGCCATCTTGAAATGATTCTACCTTTGAATTTGTGTTTTGTAAGTGAACTATGGTAGGACAATGCAGCATGCTTGTAGGTAGAGGAGATACACACAATACGTGTGTCCACTGTTACTTGCTACATTGTTCTCGCTAGTGTTGCCAATGCTTCACCAGTATAGCATCTGGTGTACTCACAATGCAGGAGAGTTCAGAGTGACTCAAAGAGAGTACAAGGTCAGTGTGTTACATCTATTACTGAGTAAACATGTGTGCTGAGAACCCAACAGGCATGTTTTGCATTCAAACCAGAATTTGCTTCAAATGCAGATAGAGGGCAATGGCATTCTGAGAAATATGAACATCCAAAGAACCCTATCATATTCTTTCTTACTTGTGTTACTTCCTATATTAGCCAGCTACTTAGGCAGAAAATGATATAGGAAACAAGAGAAAGATAGGGCCACACATAGTTACTTTCCCTTTTAGTCCATCAGTAAATAAAGCTAGAGAGGGTTGATTAAAAAAAAAAAAAAAAAGAAGGTCGATAGCTGTGCATACATCAAGAAGTGAAATAAAAACAGTTGAATTAGTTTTGTGCGATTTCCACTGTTCTGGTAAGAATGAAATATTTATGAAACTACAAAATAAGAATTCTGAAATTTAGGTAATTCCATATACAAGTTAGATGCTCACATAGTTGCTTTAAAACTGGCATTACATAATAGAAGGATGAAAGATAAACTTCATGCTAACAATTAAAATTTTTCTTTACTTAGAACCACATCAAGTACGAAATAAAAAACACCAAGACAAATTCAGAGAGAGAGAAAGAGAGGTTGCAGAAGGAAAAAGCTTTATATTTTCGCACCTTTATTAGCCCTTTTTTCTAATTTACAACTTGAATTGATACAAAAGCTTCATAGAAGAGCAGGCAAAATATGTATCTCAGTAGTTTGTATCTAAACGCATTTTCAATCCTAATTTAAAGAGAAATTGAAATTATAATTTTATATTATCTACTTCATCTCATTCACTTTGTAAGATATCTACAATATCATAAGAAACTAAATGTAGAAATTTTTTTCCTTCATTTATTTCTAGGGGCATTTTCAGGAAAACTCATTGAATTTGTTCTTATTTGAAATTCACAGTCTTGTTTGTAATATTGTGATTGTCACTGAGAAGAAATTGAATGAGTGATGCAAAATGAAGGTCCCTAAAGTCTTTATATTAAAAATTTTAATTAATTAGAAAGGATTAACATGGGAGATTTTCTCCAGATAAGGAAGATAGACATCATGTTATGCCTGTCTCCTCTCACTCCCACATTATAATTTCATTGTTCTCTAGGAAATATGTTTCATTTACACAAGAAAGAAATGCTTTCTAATTGGCTTTAATGGGATTTTAATTTTAAAGCAAATACTTTGAAATCTATATTGCATTGTATGTTCTTTCATTTGCCAAGTAGCACTTTATTAACTATTTTATATATACCAGCAGGAAACTTTCCATTTCAGTAGGGGAAGAGATAATGAACAATTAAGTAAATAAGACCACTTTAGACAATGCTAAATGCTACATAGAAAAATAAACTAATGTGAGAAAAAGTGTGTGTTGCTAGGTGCAGAGAGGGCCCTTGCTGACATTAGATGAGGAGTCTGAGAGAGGCAGGGGGGGAAAGGAAGAATTGGTAAAAGGACACGAAAATCAATTACATTGTATACTGATAAATTAAAATAAAAAAAAAAGAGGAGTACAAGAAAGCTTCTCTTGAGAAGGTGACACTTGAAATGAGACTTGAGGGAGAAGAAGGAGTTGATCTGGCAGCAGAATGTCCTAGAAAGCAGTTACAGATTACAGTCCATGTAATGCCCTTAGATGGAAATGATTTGGAGTGTTCCAGTCACAGAAAGAAAACCAGTGTGGCTGGAGGATAAGGATCCAAGGGGAAAGGAGGCAAGTAGATAAGCTGGAAATGGAGCAGGGCTTTATGGGTAAAAACAAGACTCTGTGCTTTATTCTAACTGCAATGAGAAGCCAACAGAGAGTTTTAAGCAAGTGAGTAACATGATCAACATTACTTTTTGAAAAAATATTATTTATGCTGCTGCATAGAGAACAAATTGAAGGAGAGCTGGAGGGGGAAAAAATCAGGAGGCTGCTGAAGTAGTCTAGCAAGAGGTGAGAGTGGTTATTACTATGGTAACATTGGGATTGAGAGAGAAAAGAAACTTGTGAGTTATTTTTACAATGACTTTGTGAATGAAAAATAATAGATTCTATTGTAAATGAACATAAGTTTAACAAAAATTGCAGATCAACTTTATCCAACAATGAGTGATCACATAATGAGTCCCAGGCTTTCTGCTTTATGAATCCTTACTCATACAGTATTCCTGCCCTGAAGAAGCACAATGCTGTATTTGTAAAAATATTTGTAGTAATAAAACAATCTCCAATGAAGAGCAACTTTTAAAAATTATCAAAAAATAAAGTCTATTAAAAAGTAAAAATAAAAATAAATGTATTTATTGCAGGCTATCTCTAAAAGAAATAATGAAACTTGGGGAAAAAGAGTCTGTTCTTAGCTCTCTCTCTCTCTCAAACTGGTTGACAGGTGAAGAGAAGATTCAGATACCTGTTTTTTCTTCTTCTTCTTCTTCTTCTTACATTGAAAATTCAGAGTTCTAAAGAATCATATGGAACCATAGGGGAAAAAGAGTCTGTTCTTAGCTCTCTCTCTCAAACTGGTTGACAGGTGAAGAGAAGATTCAGATACCTTTTTTTTTCTTCTTCTTCTTCTTCTTACATTGAAAATTCAGAGTTCTAAAGAATCATATGGAACCATAGAGACCAATATATAAATTAAAATGTAATATTTCTTAAGCAATCTTTAGAAAGAAACTCTATGGTATGATCTAGGAAGAATAAAAACTTGGTAATACAATATGCAAAAAAAAAAAAAAAAAAAAACCCACAAAAGGTACACAGCTATAAATTAAGGCTATGATATCATCTTAGGCTCTGAGGTTTTCTTCCACACTCATTCAAGTTGTTGGCAAAATTTAGTCCCTTGCAGCTGCAGAACTCATGGTGGCCTTCATCTTCTTCAAAGCAAGCAGGAGAGAATTTCTATTGCTTTGAATCTCTAACTTCATCTGTCTCTAACCACTAGACCCTGATTTAAAGGGCTTATATAATGACATCACATCTCCCTTTTGGTTAACTCAAAGTCAACTGACTAGGAACCTTAATTACATTTTTGCCATACAAAGTAATATAATCACAGGAGTGAAATCCCATCATATTCATAAGTCCCACCTACACTCAAGAGGAGGCTATTATATCAGGATATCAACGGGCAGGAATCTTGGGGGTCACTTTAGAATTCTGGCTATTACAATAAGACAATGAAATGGTAATTTTAATTATAGTAAAATACATAATAGACAATTTAGGTGCGAGGAATTTAAAAGTGTGTATTAGGAATTTTCTGGTGGGAAGTGTCAGAAACCCAACCCAGATACCCTTAGGCAAATAGTGCAAAGTATTGGAAAGATGTCATACAGCTGAAAGAAGTGTTGAAAGATCACAGTGTTGGAATCATATACTCAGGGATACAGAAACTAACTCACTTTATCTCTCTTCCATTTATTTCTCATTCTTCATTTTTACTCTTTCCTATTCTGTTTCACCACATGTACACATAAACACACTTACAAACTTTGTAGAACAGTTTCTTCTATGTGGCACTGACACTATTCAAGTTTTACAATCTACAGCTGCTACTATGGAAGAAGTAAGACATCTTATCAATTCCAGTTTGAAAAATTCAAGAGGACTCTGATTGGCTCCTCCTTCAAGTATCAAGTACGAGGGTACTTCAGAACGTTTGTTGAAAAAAGGAATTAAAAGATAATACAAACATTTCCATGAACTTTTTGAAGATCCCTTGTTTCAAGTGTCAAGATCAATCAAGCATGGATAGGGTGGCAGAATTATGCAAGAACATGGCAGCTTTTGCTGGAATCACAGAGTTGAAGTGGGTCAAAATCACTTCTCAAAAGAAGGAATGGTTGCTAATTACCACCACAGATTTCCACTACAAGCAACTATTGAAGGACTGCTTATGGCTTACTAATGGGACAGATAGTATGGGAGATTCTACATGGTGTTTTCTATTTCAAAACATTAGAACCCTTCTATAAATAATTTCTTCTAAAAGATTGTTTGTAAGTTATATTATAATACACTAGAGATATTCACTATTTGTATCAGGCTATCATGGGTTTTATATGAAGGTACTTCAAAGGTTCATAGAAAATAGAATTAAAAGATAATGCAAATCTTTCCACAAACTTTTTGAAGTATCTTCATAATTGGATTTTAGGGAGTCCATGTGCCTCAAACTGGAAAATTAGAAAATTATGTGATATGGATATATGCAACAAGGCACAATTTTCTGGGGGAAATGGCTGCTGAGTAAAAGCCGTGGCTGTGGAACCTGCCTGCTTGGGTTAAACTGCAGTTCCGTCTCTTACTGAGTGATCTTACTCAGGTTACATAACCTGTGTACTTCAGTTTCCTCATCTGCAAAATGAGGATAATTATATGTACATCAAAGGGTTGTACTGAAAATAAGTACACTAATATGTAGATAGAGCTTAGAATGGTAAGAATTCAATCAACATTAGCTATTCTCCTTTTTGTCTTTTTTCGTGTCTGGCAACGGATCGCAACCCTCAGTGTCGCACCCGTACCGGACCGGAACCGGCAACGGGATTGCAACCCTCGGTGCTGCGCCCGCACCTCGCTCAGCCAGTGAGCGGGAACCGGTCTGTATGTGGGATCCGAACCCTCGGCGGGAGCGCCACCGCGCTCCCAAGCGGCGCACTGTAGCAGTGCACCACCGGGCCGGCCCAACATTAGCTATTCTTATTTCAGTTGCACCCTTTTGATTCACAGTAGAATACAAATGCCAAAAAAGGTTACACATAACAGATTTAAAGACATGTTTCTGTGAATCCTTTTTAAAATAAACATTGACAGATCGCATCCACATGTATCCATTTTCTGACTCTAGATGTACATAACCAGACTCCAACCACAATGCAGCAATGACTGTCCATACTGTGCTGAAGGATCTACCAGAAACTTTAATAAGTAAAGTTTGATTGATATGAAAAAGCCAAAGCATTCTTTATAGATCCTTTGCCTTGCAGAGTGAGCCTAAGCTTTTTCTGCCTATTTAAAGATTGTAATCAATGTCCAAATTTGGAAAGATCTCTTTAGTACTTGGTCCATCACCAGTGGTATAAAATGCACAGAAATTACTTTGCTTATAGTGGTTACAGATTGCATTTTGTCACTGATAACCTTTTACTTCACCTTCTCTTCTACAACCCTGGGGAAACTACTCAGAAGTTCCAAAGGGACGATGGGTCAATGTTGCACTTCCTTCTCCTTCAGCAAATGCCACCTGGGCCTCTGCTTTTTCACAGGCTCCTTTTAGAGAATGGTATCATATGCACTGTTGGGTCTTAATAAATATAACTAATATATACTGAGCACTTACTGTATGCTTAGATACATAGCAAGTGCTTTTACATACACTGTCTTAAGTCTTGTAAAAGCCTGGTGGGGCATGTACTAATATTATCCCTATTTACAAATAAAAAACGAGGCAGAGAGAGGTTAAATACGTGATTTATAGTCTTACAGCTTGTCAGGATAGGTATTGTGATTTGAATCCAGATGATGGAATGCAAGAGCCACATTACTTAAACATTATCTATGCGGCTTTGCAGTTAGATCTGTTGATTCAGACGTAGAAGAGTGATTTTGAGAGGAAGGAAGAATGACCAACATCCGTGCAAAATGACAAAAGAGTAGGGAAGATCAGATCTTTTAAAGTAAAAACAATAACATGGCTGGTACAAAAATCTCTTTATAGCTCTAACAGTCAGACAAACCTAAGTTTGAGAATTTGCTCCACAACTTTCCAACTATATGACCTTCAAGAGATTACTTAACTCTTAAAATGAAGCTAATAACACCACCAACTCCATAGTGGTGTTATGAGGATTAAATGGCATGTCTCGTGTAAAATATTTCTCCAGGTGCCTTTCCCTTAATTAATGCTCCATAAGTGTTAGTTACTGTTCTTATTTTCAGTATTTTTTTCTTCTTGAGCTTCTCATCCTCAGACACCCTTTTTCTTTGTCTTTGTTGTCTAAGTAATTCTTCTTACAATTTCAAGCTGGGTTGAGTCCTTGTATTAGTCCATTTCTGTTGCTTACAACAAAATACCTGAAACTGGGTAATTTATAAGAAATGAAATTTATTTTTTACAGTTTCAGAGGCTGGGAAGTCCAAAGTCCAGGGACCACATCTAGTGAGTAATGACTTGTTCTTGGTAATGACTCTACAACGATGAAAAGTGTCACATTGTGAGAATGGATTGAGCAAGAGAGCTAAGCTTCTCACTTGCTCTCCTTTTAAAGCCATCAGAACCAAGCCCATGACCACCCATTAAACCATCAACCCATTACTCCATGAATTGATCAATCCACTCACTAGGGCATGATCCTCAGATCCAATCACCTTTTAAAGGCCTCACCTTTCAAATACCATAACTGGATTTCCCACCCTCTTAACACTGTTATAGTGGGGATTAATTTTCCAATACATGAGCTTTTGGGAGGACACATTTAACCCACAGCAGTCCTACTAATTCAAGCTCCAAGCAATCAGATCTCTACTGTCTTCCTGCAATTCTATTTGCCACCCACTATAGCTCTACTGACTTAGTGCCAGATTATAAAATTTTCATCCACACATTTTAATTTGGAACTTTCCCTTTTATCTGGCTTTCAAGGATATTGTGTAAAATTCCCAAATGATACCTTCAGAGTTTGCTGCAAAATCCTTATCATAGCTCTCAGAAAACTTAAAGTTGTTCTTAGGGGAACAATCATTGTTTTGCATTTCATTATTGAATAGAAAATCTAGAACAATATCAACTTTTAAATGAAATTATATGCCTGGAAGGGGAGTATAAATGTAAAAAGGAGAGCACCTCATTATCACTCTTTCAAGATGCTAAAGTGAAACTTGAGTCATTGCATATTCTAACATCAAAAACTCTCTTGGATATACTAAAGAACATCATTATGCACACAGCAATAAAATAAGGACGTTATTAGAGGGAGCCGCTAAGAATAAAACATTGCCAAGGCAGATTCCTAAAATGGATAATATAATAAGCTCATTAATAAGTATTCTGAAATAGCTCTAAGATTTTCAACTGAAACTAAATTCCTTAGGGTTCTTAACTAGTCAAGGGCATCTACTTTATTTTTTTCCTGTTTAATTAAATTATCCGTATGTCTTTGCTGACCCCTGCAAGAATGTTTCTGTCTACATCTACCTAAACACAAAGAAACATTTGATTTTGATATTAGTATTTATCAGAGTACTCATGAAAATCAGTGAAGTTAGGCTTCTTTTTAAAGACCTGGGGGACCTGCCAAAAGGCTTCTGAATGAAGAATAAGCACATAAAGGAGTAAGGCTTCACCATCTTGCTGTAATCCTCTAAAATGCCTTCATAATGTACAAACTTCTAATTGCAGAACATATAAGAATTACTGCATGCCACCTCAATAAACCTAGTCATTAAAGTTTCTTTCTTAGTTGATAGTACATTTAGAAATACAAATACCAGTTCATTTTCCCTTGCCATTTCCATTTCCCTTAAACAGAGTAACTCAGATTTCCAATGGGATCTGTCCCACTCACATTCAGTGATTTGGGCCCTAAGAACGCTCGCCTTGACATCTTGAACACTTGTAGTTCTAATGGTTTAACTCTCCCGCCCCCACCCCCTCCCGGCCCCGTTCTTGGACGCCGTATAATACATTTCTGAATTAATTAGCTGACTAGCCACACTGTAGATAACAGAGCTAATGTTTTATCCTTTTTTAAGCTTGTTGGGTCTGCATGGAGGAAAAATAGAAGTTCAGACCCCACGCTCTGTCCCCAACCCCATCCCCTTCCCGCCTTCTCACAGCTCCTGCCCCAGCTCGCAGGATCCAGGACCGCGCCTCGCGGCGACCTAGGCCGGCCGGCCCGAAGGTGGGCGGCTCCGGGGGGGGGGGGGGGGGGGCCCTCCCCCAACCACTGAGAGGAGGACCCTCCGGCGTACTAGAGCGGCCCAGATGGCTGGCGCGGGGGCGGCGGTCTTCCGACCCACCTCGCTGGCCCCGCCTCTGCTTCCCGCTCAAGTCCTGGAGGGAGCGTTCCTGAGTCCTCATACCCCGGCGCGTCGCTCTGAGGGAGTGGTTGCTGTGGCAAGCAGCGGTTTCGAGCTGGCGCCGTTCCCTGTGTTTCCTCGCCCGCCTGCGCTGGCCTTGGGGCGGGCTGGAGAAGACCGAGCACAGAGGGCGAACCCGTGGGCGGCCGCTCGGGGTAACGGAGAAGAACCCGCCCGGGAAGTGGATAGGGCTGGCTTCCAGGCCCGGCGCTGTCGCCCTGGGGCCGCCAGACGTCGGTCAGGTTGCTTAACTTTCCTTGGTTTTCTAGACCGCAGTATCAGAGTTGAAAACTTGCCGTGGTTTTGTCAGAATTAAATGACATAATGTGAATACCGATAATTGCTCTGTTGGGTGCTTCCTATGGACCTGCCATTGTTAACCGCTTAAACTTAACACAGAAGCTCATTCATCCCTCATTCATTCAATAAATACTGACTGCATGCAGTCTATCAGTACGCCCATCCCTTGGTCAGCAAAACTGTCAGGGTCACCGACTTTCCGAAGACTTATTTGAAGATGAGAGATTGGTTAGAGTATGGAGGAGGAGGCAGACTCTAAGTAACTACAAAACACATTGCCTGTGTTTAATTACAACTTTGAGAGTTTATAGTAGGGAGACCCCTGTGGGAAGGGGATGGAGATGGGAAAGAGGACGAAAGGAAAGAAATATTTCAGGTAAGACTTGGAAGAAGAGAGAGAATCAGCTAGACTTCAGTGGTGGTCCAGGCCTAGGGAACAGCGCATGTGAGGAATCAAGCTGGAGGGAGTAGTGGCAAGCTCCAGTGGTGGGACTCTACTATGTTATTCTCTTCCCCTTCTCTCATCTCCCTCCCCTCCCCAAAGTAGACAATGGCTGGTAGCTAATTTTGGTCCTAGTAGTCCTACCTTATAATAAGCACCATGCAGGTTCTTGCTAATTCCTTTTCATCAAAATAGACATTTTTGAAAATCTGAAGAAAGCAGTATCATATCATCTTCTATGGTTTCTCATTGCCTTCTATATCAAATATAAACAACTGATTTGCTTGAAATGTTATTTATCAAACCAAGGATCCATATTCATTTCCAACTTGTTTTCTTTATTGTTGTTGCCTTCCTTTGGAACCCCGTATTGTTCATCTCAATTCTCTAATCTACAAGCTGTTCAAAGCATTACACATTCTGAAGCAATTATGTTCTTATTTAGCGCACTGATTCCTGGTACCCGAGCATCTCCCTACCTCCAGAAGAAGTTTATTCTTTAACCACTTCCTGCTAGCACAAGAGTATTACTCTACATACTTGGAATTATTGAATATAGGCACCCTTTTGAGTTATAAGAATCCTATCCCAATCCAACATATAAATTGTTGATTGCATACTGATTCCTTTTCTTCCCACTCACGATCTTTTCATCTTCTATTCACCCATCCCAGATGCCAGCCAGGCATTTGAGAACCATCTGATGGTAACAGATTGGAGCTTGACTCAACTTTATCCCACCATCTTGTACATGTCTTATTCTTTAATTTCTTTTGCTTGTTGCTGGTCATAGCACTGTGACTCTACTTTGGCACCTTCTATACATTCCTATTCATTATTTTTTTCATCTTTCCTATTTATGATTGTAAAGTAGCTTCATCAATTTTTTAAAATTCTGAACCAAAAAAAGATCTAATCGTGATAACATAAGCATAGTACTATAGGATACTAGTAATACACCGAGGTTAGCTAACAGTTCTTCTTTGTTCCCGTAATATCCCATGAATATGTTATAATCGTATTTAACACATTGCATTATGACTAGTTGTTTGTGTTATTCTCCACTCATTAATTAGACTGCCTTGAGAATAATGAGTCTTTTTTTTTTCATTCGTTTTCCCTGTGTGCCAGGCATTGACGCCATGAATGTATTTTAAACTTTTATAAAAAGGAATTCATCATTAAATCAGTTTTTAAGTAAAATAAGTGTACTTAGGAGGGTAACTTCTACAGTTTTTGAAAATGCCTAGAAATCCTCTTCAGAATCTTCACATGTCTTCACCTTTTTACCCCCTAGTTAAATATACTTTCTTTAAACATTAAAGATAGCAATAAAATGAATTCTTATTCAATTTATTTTTTCTATTGAGTTGATTGTGTGTGTGTGTGTGTGTGTGTGTAGTTATATTTAAACTAAAGGAGCAATCCTGTGAGGTATCATTTCCCCATTTTACCAACAAAAAATTTATCTCAGAAGGTTAAAATGATCACAGTTTTAGTGAAAGACACAACCAGTGTTCAAACCCAGTTCTTTCTGATGCCACAGCCAGTGTTCTTTCTTTGGTAGAAACCAAACTTTGTATTTTTCTTATTGTTCAAGTAATGTAATAAACTATAGAAAAGTTAGAAATTACAGATAAGGAAAATAAAGCAAAAGGAAATACAATTTATCCATGATTTCCTCATTCAGAGCCAACCACTGATAACATTTTTGTGAATATTTATATATGCAAATTATATACAAACACATTTTTCTTACAAAAATGAAATCACACTAACTTTAATTTTTTTGTAATCTACTTTTTTGCTTAACAGTATGTGATAACTTCTCTCTCCTGATTCATTTATTCCAGAGTTTTTCACATTAGGTGCTATTGACATTTTTGGCCAGATAATTTTTTTGTTGTGGGGTGGGAAGTGACAAAGACTTTTTCCTTGACCAAACTTTAGTCAGGCTCCTCCATCTTGTCCTAGGCCCATTTGTGTACTTCCTTGTAAAATTCACTTTTAGCAAGAACACTGCTAAGTTAGTTTAACAAAACCTTCTCACCCCCAATATCTGATCGCTCTCCATATCTGAGCAGGTTCCTCATCCTCCACCATCCCCCAGTTGATGTCTGATCAGCATGGCCTGTCTTCAGCAAGAATTCTGTTAGGTCAGTTTATCCCAAATCCCTGATGATAAACTTACCCCTAATGTTTTCTCTTAGTAATTTTCCATCCACTTATGCCTGCCCGGCTCCTTGGCTGTAAATTCCCATTTGCCCATGCCATATTAGGAGTTGAGCCCAATCTCTCTCTCACTGCAAAATCCTATTGCAGTGGTCCCATACCTGTCTTGATGGTCCTCAAAAAAGTCTTCCTCACTATGCTTTAACAAGTGTCATTGAATACTTTTTTCTTTAATAGTGGCTGTCCTGTGCATTGTAGAATTTTATTTATTTATTTTTTGGCAGCTGGCTGGTTGGTTCGGATATAAACCCATGACCTTGGTATTACAAGGCTGTGCTCTAACCAACTGAGTAACCAGCCAGACTCATTGTGGGATGTTTAAGAGCATCCCTTTACCCACTTGAGGACATTAGTCCGTCCCCCCCTCCTTCGTTGTGGCAACTAAAAATGCCTCCAGACATTGCCAAATGTCCTGTGGGGGACAAAATAGTCTCTGAGTGAGAACCACTTATTTATTCCAATATTATATATTATATTAATCATTTTTTTCTTAACATCTGCTGTAGTGGATTAAATTATGTTCCTCCAAAACTCCCTGAAGCTTGAATTGTTTCCCCGAAATTTTATATATTAGAAACTTTGCCCCCACTGTGACTGTTAAGAGGGTGGGAAATCCTATTATGGTAATTGAAAGGTGGATCCTTAAAGAGATTGGGTTATAGGACCGTGCAGTAGTGAATGGATTAAAAACGGTGGTCAAGGGAGTGGTTCTGAGGGCTTTATAAAAAGGAGAATCTGTCTTTCTCTTTCTCTGCCCAGTATGCTTCCACCATCTTGCAATGTGAGACCCCTGGGGTACTGTTGCCACCACCAGATGGACTTTGGACTTCCCAGCCTCAGAAACTATAAGCAATAAATTTTGTTTTCTTTATAAATTACCCAGTTTCAGGTATTCTGTTATAGCAACACAGAATGGACTAATACATCTGCCTACCTAATGACTATTAGAAAAGCAATAGTAAATGCTTTGCTTTTTTAATTTTTTTTTTTAGAAATAGTTAATATTGGGCTGGCTGGTTAGCTCACTTGAGAGAGCCTGGTGCTGATAACACTAAGGTCAAGAGTTTGGATCCCTGTACTGGCCAGCCAGCGAATAAATAAATAAATAAATAAATAAATAAATAAATAAATAAATAAATAATAATATCAAATGAAAACTAAAAATTTTAAAGAATTAGATATTTTAAACTCTTTATTAAGCTCCAAAGTAATGCCACCAAACTCAGTGGAATTTTTTCTCGTCTTATAATATGCCCTCTTTATTACCCATGGATTTGTTTAAAATTCAAAAGTTCGCTTTGAGTGAGTGAAGCATAAATTATCCCAAAACAGAGGTATAGCAGCATTGTGAAAAAGAACATTTGGATTGATAGCCTTTGGGAGGAGTGAATTTGCTAAATGAGTGACTTTGATCAAGTTTCCATGCACAGATATATTTGGTAGATTTTTATTATTGTGACCTCTTTCGTATTTTTAGTCTTCAAAAGACTTCCAAAATAAGGACATTCTTACCCTAAAAATTTTTGAACATCTTTCAAGTTTAGTTTAAAAATTCAGAGGAAGTTTTTTGAAGCTGTTATATTTTTAAATATAATTTTTTTTTGTCCTTTTTGAGACCGGCTGCACCACGCTCAGCCAGTGAGCGCTGTGAGCGCACTGGTCATCCCTATATAGGATCCGAACCCGCGGCGGGAGTGCTGCCGCGCTCCCAGCACCGCACTCTCCCGAGTGCGCCACGGGCTCGGCCCTAAATATAAACTTTTAAAAAAGTTTTTATTATTAAGTGAAACACATTATAGAATATTGCGTAAAGACAAAAATATGCAGTTTAATGAATTACTACAATGGGAACAATGTGTAGGTCTCCAATCCAAGTTAAGAAGTAGATAGAACACTGGTAGAGCTCAAGAAGCACCCTTACCTCCAAGCCCATCCCCAGCCACACTTCCTTTCTCTCCTTAATTGTAGTCCTTTCCTGATACTTATGGGAAATATTATGTAGTCACTTCCTTGCTTTTTTTTTTTTTTTTTTTTTTCCCAACCACAAAAGTGTTCATCTGTTTACACTGGAGTTTAGTTTTGCTTGTTTATGGAGTTTGTATAGATGAAATTATACAGTGTGTAGTCTTTTCTCCCTAGCTCATTATGTTTATGAGAGTCATCTGTATCATTGAAAATGCTATAGTTCATTTATTTGCATTGTTGTATTGTTTTACATTGTGTGAATATATCACTACCTTTGATGAAGATTTGATCATTTCTGGCTTTGGCTGATGAACATTCTTATACATGCCTGCTGGTACATATGTGCATACATTTCTGATGGGTCTATATCTGGAAATCAAGTTGATGCATTAAAGAGAAAACATTCTTCAACTTTATGGCAAAACACTAAACTGTTTTCCAAAGGTTCTCCAATTTATACCTCCATCAGCAGTTTATAAGATTTCTCAATTACTGTGTCCTTGCCATCACTTAGTATTTTAGTCTTTTTAATATTTAGCCATTCTGCTGGGTTTGTAACAGCTTTAATTTGTATTTTCCTGGTTAATAATGAGTAGAACATCTTTTCATGTGTTTATAACAAGATGTCCTCTTTGGTAACATGTCTAGTCAAGTTTCTTTTTTTTTTTAGTTTACCATCAGTCTTTTTCTTAGTATTTTGTATTATTTTCTCAGTATAAGTTATTTGTGTTTGTTTCACTTTGTGAACTTGCTTCTTTACTTTTTAATTTTCAGCTTTTCTAAGTACTTTGTATTAGCAGTAACTCGTGTATAGCATTTCATTAGATTTTGTTTCATAATCCTGAGTCATTTTGTTTTCATAGATAAATTTATTGATATGTTAGGTATCCTTATGTTTCGTAGTTTTTATCTTTTACTATATGATCTATATGTTTTTATATTTGTTTTTTATATTTACATGTGTGTTCATTCTGAAAAAGTAAAAAATTTTCATTATAGTTTGTTTTTAGGCTAGAAGTTACCATAACTTTATACAGTCATGCATTGCTTAACGATGGGGATACCTTCTGAGATATACATCATTAGGCGATTTTGTCGTGCAAACATCATAGTGTACTTACACAAATAGATAGTATAGCCTACTACACACCTAGGCTATGTGGTATAGCCATTATAATCTCATGGGACCACCATCATATATGCGGTCTGTCATTAACTAAAATGTTTTTATGTGTATAAGTAATAGACTGAATGTCCCCCCCAAACTCACTGAAGCTTGAATTGTGTCCCCCAAGATTTATGTATTGGAAACCTTACTGTTAAGAGGGTAGGAAATCATATTACAGTAATCGAAAGGTGGAACCTTGAAGAGATAATTAGATTGTAGGACCATGCTGTAGTGAATGGATTAAAAATGGTGGTCAGGCATGTGGCTTGGAGGGCTTTAAAGGAGAGTGAATGAGGAAGTTGGTGTTTCTCTGCTCTCTGTGCTCTGCCATTTTGCAGTGTGATACTCTGCCATCACTAAAGTCACCCCCAAAGAAAGCCTTTACCAGATGTGTTCCCTGGACTTTGGACTTCTAGCCTCTGAAACTGTAAGCAATAAATTTCATTTTCTTTATAAATCACCCAGTTCTGTGTATTTTCTTATAAGCAAAAGAAATGTACTACAATATATTTTATTCTGTATTTTTCTTGAATATAGACACACACACACATGTATTCCCTACTATGAGCAATATCCCCCTTTTCATTTCTACTTTCTACTTTCTAAAACCTGAGTTTAATTAGCTGCATTTTAAAAATATTCTTCTAATATTTACTTCTATATCTTGAAATGTGGTTATACATTTATTACTTGATTTGTTAGTTTTAAATCCTAACTTTATAACCTCAGCTTTAACATAGAGACAATCAACATCTTACACACCTGCCACCTTTTTACCTCTTTCTCCTCTCTTCTTTTGTTAATTATATTATTTCTATGTTGTCATGATGTATAAACTTCACATTCTATTCTTTAATTATACTCTTCATGGTTGTTTTAATCTTAATGTCTGTGACAGGTACCTGGAAATACAAAGGTCAACAACATTTCCTCTGTCTTCAGGGAGCTCCTGTGCTCATGGAAGAGACAATTTCAGTATAGTGTGATAAGAGGTGTGCTACAGACCAGAGAGAAGGTGTTGCTAACCCAGTCTTGGGTAAGGGGCAATGATAGACCTCTTGGAGGAGATGGTCACTGAGTTGTGTATTGAAGAATAAACAAGACATGACCCACTGATGAAGGGGTGAAAGGCATTCTTGGTCCAGACAACAGCAAAGGTAGAGGCATGAGAAAATCAATCTTCAGAGATTTGAAATAATCTTGACTGTCTGGACTTAAGCATAGGGTGTGAGGGGGGAAAAGAGAAGTGAGGGGGCTGGAGAAATAGGCAAGAGGAGGCCCTAAAGGTTGTGTGGGACCACTGTGGGGTCTTAAGTAAAGAAGTGACTGATCAGATTTGCATTTGTCACGAGACACTGGCAGCAGCAAAGTTGTGGACTCAATGAAGCCAGGCTGGAGGAAGGAGATTAGCTGGAAAGTCACTACTGTCATAACAAGGTAATTCTTTGTGAGATTGATACCAAGATTATAAATGCTGCATGAGATAAAATGAACTAGAATGAGGTTGGCACAGCCCATTTCCGCTGCGCTATTAATGTCCCATATGAGAGTATTTAAGATTGAATTACCCTGATTTTAGGAAATGAACTGATATTGGTCAATCTATTCTGACATGATTATCCTTGGGGACTGGGTTATATCCCTATTCGTGGGGGGTGGGGTATTGAGCTTTTTGCCTGCAAAGAATTTAAATTCCCCTGTCAATCATACTGAGAATGAAAACTGGCAAGTCTCAGCCTGAGTAAGGGGAAAACTTCTTTCTGTTTCTGGTGCCAGAGTCAGTTTGGACTAAACTCCAAGTCACGGAGATTCCCGGAGCATTTCCAGAAGGGAAGCCACCCCTGTCCAGGTAGGTATTGGCTGGGAATGAGATCCCCGTACAAGATCTTGGCATGGGTCTGGACCTGTGCAGGTTGTAAATAACTATCTTGCTCTACTTCCTTTCTCTTATTCCTAAACCTGCAGTGAAGTTTTGTCAAAAGTTAGTCGGGACTTGGTAATACTGAGGGGAATTCAGGAAAGGCTTGTTCTATGCTTCAGGAAGAGATGCAAAAGAGAGCAGTACATCTCCTCCTTGAGACCAGGGTGCAGTTAACAGTAGTCATCTGCAGGAAGTGGTCAGTGTGATCTTACAGGAAGACATGGAAGCCTTACAGTCTTAGTGGGCACAAGAACCCTGGGGACCTGCTCAAGAGGCCACACAGCAGAACTCTGGGAGCTCTCAGCAGTTGGCAGATAATCTGATGAGGTTGATTTTTGAAAATTAGTCAAGATTAAAGCCGTTATAATTTGTGCAGCAAGAAAAAGGTGCTTCCTTATTTTATAACCATAATATAGTGTAATCTTGTACAATGGGGTCACATAGTAATCCAGCAAACAATGATGAAGGTCCAATAATGCAGAGGAAGTGACAGAGGAAGTATTGAGGACAGACAATCAGCAGGATGTGGTAATGTACTGAAGTCTGTGCTAGAGATAAATATTTCAAAGTCATAATCATGGAGGTGAAAGTTGAGGCTGTAGGTATAGATAATATTGCCAGGGAGAGGGTGTTCAAAAAGTATAAACAGTAAGCCATTATCTACATGTTAGCAATTAATTTAACGTACTAACAAAGTAGCTACAAAGTAGCATCATTATTTTATAAGTACATTGTATATATGTGTATTACCTACAATTAATTTAACGTACTAACAAAGTAGCTACAAAGTAGCATCATTATTTTATAAGTACATTGTATATATGTGAATGTAGTGAGAATATATATTTATAGATATGTAAGTATATATGCATATGTATGTGTGCAGTTTCATGTTAGCAATTAATTTAACGTACTAACAAAGTAGCTACAAAGTAGCATCATTATTTTATAAGTACATTGTATATATGTGTATGTAGTGAGAATATATATTTATAGATATGTAAGTATATATGCATATGTATGTGTGCAGTTTCCATTTTATCTTTTTTAATCCTAAACTTTTAAAGACAATAACCTGTAGTAGGTCCATTAAAGCTCTTGATAAATGTCTTTAATTCCTACTAGAAGAAACTAGTTTCTTAACATGGGCATTATTGATATTTTGGTTTGAACTAGAGAATTTTTTGTTGTGGGGACTGTCATGTGCATTGTAAACTGTTTAGAATTGTCCCTGGCTTCTCTACCCATTAAATGCTAGTAGCACCCCACACCCCACTCACTGTGATAAATTAAAATGGCTCCAGACAGTGCCAAACATCCCCTAGAGGGCAATATTTGCCCTGCTGAGAACCACTAGAGGACTGTATACACCCATTAAACTTAGTGCTAAATAGGAGATTAAAATATTTTAAAACAGATTCTTTAATAGGATCATCTGTTTGTTATTGATAATTATTTCTAATTGCATATGTTCTATATACAATGCTCAGGCATTCATAAGATGAGAGCTGCATTTCCTATGGAGCATATCTAAGATAGTATCAGAACAATTAATTTGCATCAAACTGATTTGAAAATTTGTCAGTATTCAGATGGAACCTAAGTTGAAGTATGCTAGTGCTTACTTAGTAAGCCTTTTCTTACTCAACCAATTGTTTAAACAAGTGACAAGAAGATTTTTTTATTTCTTAAGAAAATAATTTGTAAAGCATCTTTAAGCACTTTTGAATTACATTTAGGTTATGGTAACTGATTTACTAAGCATAAACCATACTATATCACTCATTAGAGCTGGGCCACAAAAGCAGCTTACTAGGTATTGCATTTTTAGCTTGATTGAATAATTCTGAATTGAGTCTGAAAATAAGACATTTTGCCGAATATATCATGTAACTTAGACTTTCCATAAATTTATCCTGGACTTTTCATAATTACCTTGATTTAGAAAGAAGTTATAACAAACAGGTGTTAGAAAAAATGACCTTCTGATGTAAGAACCTGACTTGTACTTAAGATTTTCTTCTAGTTTAATCCAGTTTCCAGTTTCCTACCATTATCCAGAAAAGGAACCTCACTAATCTAGAGATAAGTGGCAGTTTTAAATTTTCATAATACAGACTTTTAGTGCGTGAAGGAACTAGACTCTTCATTTTGAACATTAAGAAACTGAGTTTCTTAATAAGGGGCTTATTCCAGTGTCCATAACTTTGGTGTCATTTCTTTCTAGAAAGTCACAAAGCTTTCTCAGATAACACATCAAGGAAGTGTACCCAAAGACTACAGAAAAGTGGAGAAAAGGACTGTCCTGTAATATGATGGAAGGCAACCCAATTTGGGAGTCAGAAGATCCTCAATTCAGATGGCTCTATTGCTACTACCTGGGTCTGCCCATAAATGGCTGGGTTATTTGCAGGCAAGCTGATTAACTTATCAGGTTCTCAGTGTCCTTATTTAAAAAAGGAAGATAGTGATGTCTAACTTTCAGGTCATCGAGGACTTGGAAATAATATGTGAATAATGTATATTGTATATGCAAACACTAATCACAGCTGAGCCATGGATTAAATGCGGATTAATTTAAAATATTATTCCTAAGTATAAAAACAATATACATAGTAGATACTATAGATAAAAGTCTATATTTACCTATATTTTGAGATATAGAATATTTTAACGTAATTGAATTTACCAATATTATCCTTTATATGGTAATGTACACATATTGTACATATATATAAGTTAAATATATTTGTTTTTCTCCTTTATTATTTTTAAGAAATGGGTTTGAATGTATTCATTTAAGTGAGATGATGGTATGTCATATGCAAATCTATTTTTAAAAGGGAGAAAGTATGTCTTTTTTCATTGTGAAATATATCGTATATACATAAGAATGTATATACAAAATTTAAAGAGAAATAACAAAGTGAACTACTGTTTAGGTTACAAAATAAAACACTGCCAATGCTTGGGAGCTCCTCGTGTACTCTTGCCTAAACAGATCCCTTTTCCTTTCCCCAGAGGTAACAGGCATACTTACTTTTATGATAATCATTCTGTTGCTTTCCTTTATATTTTTGCAACCTGTGTATGCATCCCTAACTAACAAATTGTGTCTGTTTTTGAATTGTATAGAATGGAATCACACTATTTTTATTTATTTTTGTTACTCAGCAATATTTTGTGAGATTCGTTCTTTTTGTTTCTGTATGGTATTCCACTGTATGAATATATCACAATTTATTTATTCATCCTACTGTAATGGATATCTCAGTTACCTTCTGTTTTTGTATATTATGAACCAGGCTGCTATGAATGTTTCTGTACATGACTCTCGGTCTACATGCACAGGAATTCTTCTAGGGCACATACCCAGGAGTATGTACAAAGGTAAAAGTATGAGTGTATTCAACTCTACTAAACATTGCTAAGCTCTTTTCCAAAGAAATTGTACCAATTAATACTCCTACCAATAGGAATAAGAGTTTTCAATGTTCACTAATATTTAGTATTGTCAGATTTGTGGTTTTATTTTGCACTTTTCTGATGACTAATGAAGTTCAACATCTTTTCTTATTTGTATTAGCTATTGAGTTTCCTCTTTTGTGAAGTTCCTGTTCAAGTCATCTGTGCATTTTTCTATGGGTTTATATCTTGTTCTACTGTTTTGTAGCTCTTTATATGTTCTGTATATTAGTTCTTTTTCAGTATTTGTATTACAAATTTCTTTGCCTAATTTGTGACTTGTCTTTTCATTCTCTTTATCATGTCTGTGAATAAACAGAAGTTCTTAATTTTAGTGTAATCTAATAAATCTTTTCCTTTATGATTTATGCCTTTTGTGCCTTGTTTGAGAAGTATTTTCTATTAAAGATCATAATACTTTCTGTACATTGTTTAAAAATTTCTTCCTTATTTATGCCAAAATCATAAGAATATTCTCTTACATTTACTTCAAAATATTTACATTTCTCCCCTCATATCTAGGTCTTTAATTTCTTACACTGTGAGGTAGGGAGCCAAAAATTTTTCCCCCTATAAATAACCTGTTTTCTCTGCATCATTTGTTAAAGTCCGTCTTTTACCCACTGACCTATAATGTGACCTCTGTTATATATTAGGTTTCCATATATACGTGGGTCTATTTGGGGACTTTCTGTTCTGATCCTATAGTAATGTCTTAATTACCATAGGTTCATAATAAGCCTTGAGAGTTCTGAGTTAAGTATTTTGTACTTTGTTCTTCAAAATTATGTTGGCATTGTTCATTTGTTTTGTTTGTTCCTTATACGTTTTAGAATCAGATTATAAAGTTCCATGAAATACTCTTGGTATTTTTTAAAATTGCATTGAATTTATAGATTAATTTGTGGGCAATTGATAGTGTAAGAATATTGAGTCTACTTAAACATGGTATAGCTCTCTTTTTAGAGATTTTTGTATTTATTTTTTCTTGTAAAGGTCATACACATTGCTATGAACTGAATGTTTTTGCTCCACACCCCCATTCATATCTTGAAACCTATACCCCAATGTGATGGTATTTGGAGTTGGGCCCTTTGGGAGGTAATTGGGTCATGAGGGTGGAACCTTCATGAATAGGATTAGTGCCTTTATAAGAAGAGACATAATAAAGATAATCTGTGTTGGCCATGTAAGGATACAAGATGACGGATGTCTGCAAACCAGGAAAAGGACCCTCACCAGACATTGAATCTGCCAGCATCCTAATATTGGACTTCCCAGCCTCCAGAACTGTGAGAAATAAATGTCTATTGTTTAAGCCATGCTGTATAGCTGGCCAGTTAGCTCACTTCAGAGAGTGTGGTGCTGACATCACCAAGGTCACAGGTTTGGATCCCCATACAAGCACGCTGCCGGAAAAAAAAAAAAAGCCATGCAGTCTATGGTATCTTGTTATAGCAGCCCAAGCAGACTAAGACATACATATTCTTCAGATTGGTTTCTATGTGCTTGTATCAGACATCACCCATTTGCTCTCCATGTCTACTCTCTACTCGTCTCTAGCTTCTCTTCCTCATTTTGCTCTGTACTCCGGAAGGCTGACCTGTAGGGACTATATTCATGTCCTCCAATGCTCTCTGGCTCTGGTTGGGTTCAGCCAATAGGAAGCTCCAGCCGTAGTTTAGAGGGAGAGAGGAGAGAGAGGTCAGGGTATTTTTGACTACTACAGGTTGTCTTGAGTTGGCTATGTCCCTACACTGAGAGTTACTTCTTCTCTCAAAGTGGTATGACTCTTTTTCTAGGTTCCTCCCTTCATCCCTTTGGGCAAAGAGTGTTAACAGCTTTTTATGGAATAAAGAATAGAAATCCAATGATTGAACATAAAGGACTATTTAAGGTTTTGTCCTGGAAGAAAAAAGAAAACATTTTTTGTAAGTATGAGATGGTGACATTTTCATATGATATAGAAATGTCAGGAGAAATAAGAACTGTGAAAGCCTTTTCTAAACAATAATCACCATCATGAAATTATTGAGCACAAACTGTGTGTGTTGCTGTGTACTCGGTACTTTCTGTATTTTAGCTCACTTAATTCTTGTGATAATCTTATGAGATAGATTTTATTATCCCTATTTCACAGATGAGACTTTAAAGATGCTTTCTTAAGTTCACAGAGGCAGCTAGTAAATGGTAGAATCAGGATTTTAACTTAGGTCTGCCTGATTCCAGAGGCCATTCTATTAATTTCCTTGCTGTTCTGTGTACATTATACTTCTAAATTAATACTGAAGCAATTATGTCCTTTCAGAATGTAGAATATAGTTTCAGTTAAGTGATCAGGATATAGTTTCAGAGGAGTGATGTGGCTGGATCTCAACAGATGAAGGAATGAAATGGCAAAGGAATAAAGATGGCAGTGGCATACCGCTTATTTAATAAGTCTAGTAGTAAAAGGTTGGGAATGAATAGAATTAACTGCAAAAATCCCATTTTTTCCACAAATTCTATGCCACACAAAGTCTGACTTTTCTCATCCTGTGAAATGCTCAACTGGCCTTCTCTGAGGAATTCCTCTACATTATTCCAAAAGTGATGCCCCAGTTTTACAAGGGTTTCTCATCCTCATAGGAAAAAGAAGCTAGGCAATGAGCTTCTTGGGGACAGAGCATCTCATTCATCTCTGTATTCCAATCACAGAGCCTGATATGCTTCAAACTAAACATTGCAATTTGGCCTCTGCCATCTGAGTCTTGCTGCAGGGCTTGTTTATCCTCATTAAAATTAATACAGTGACTGTCTTCCAGGTCACCTTGTCCCAGAAACACAGGAAAAGATATTTATGTCTGCCATCCTCCTGGCTTTTCTTCCTAATAGCTCTCCTACCTAATATTTAAGCACAGACAGGTGCCATTTAACAAAACACTTATAAGAAGGTTGGGGAGTAATCAGCTTTAACCTTGGATCCCAACTCTCAAAAGAGAGAAATCATTGCTATCGCAGGAAACAGAAATTCTCTTAGGGTAGTAGTCAAAATGTAAAATTAAAACTAATTCCTAGATTCATTGTGAGCAGGTAATGGAATAGGTAACTAGGAGCCATTTTTCTTCTCTATCTTGGGTGAGCAAAGACCAAGAAGAGTCTAGATCAGCCTAAATCTGACTTATGGCAGGTCTCATAAGAAAGGTATGGCACTTTCTAAGGAAGAGAACCCAGTTCAGCTAACTAAACTTTGCTTCTTTCTTTTCATATATCTTTCCTGTTTTTCTGGCATTTTTACTTCCTTCAGCTCACATATTTTATGCTTTTTTAAATGTTCCTTAAAAAATGTTTCTTAGGGCCGGCCCGTGGCTCACTCGGGTGAGTGTGGTTCTGATAATGCCAAGGCCATGGGTTCGGATCCCATATAGGGATGGCCGGTTAGCTCACTGGGTGAGCGTGGTGCTGACAACACCAAGTCAAGGGTTAAGATCCCCTTACCGGTCATCTTTAAAAAAAAAAAAAAAAAAAAAAAAAGTTTCTTAAAAAATGTTTTTACTATAAAAGTCACAATATAACAGTTTAATAACAATTACTAAATCATGGACTACAATAAGTGTTATTCAAATTACTGGGAAAAACAAATACGGGAAAGAACTGTGAAGACTATAATAAAAGCCTATTAGCAAAAGATCACATGCGTCTAACTAGGAAAGGGAATCAGCAGAATATAAGTTGTACTTATAAAAGACTAATAACAGTAATAATAATGATAATAACTATAGGTTAAAGCTCCTACTTGAGAACTGAAATAAATAGAAAGCCATGGAATATTGCTAACTATAGAACAAATGCCTCCTATTTCTGGTAAAAAAAAAAAAGTGATTTACCATAGTATAGCTGAAAGTGATGCTTTGAACAAGAGCCCTGGCTGCTCATTTTAGTCTCCATAATTGGATGGCACGATGAAGTACAGTACATGAAAACATCTGATCTAAGTGATGTTAGAGAGGTTTTTACAAGATTTAGAAGCCCAAAAACTGTAAGGTAAAAGATAGTTCAGGGTGAATTTGAATGTCTGATGTTCTTGACAACATAAAGAATGTTAGAATGATTTTAAGCTTAGGAGAAAGTTTTCCTAGCCTGAGAATTAATCATATTTCATTTGACAAGTCAATTAGATGTTTTTCTAAATAAATGAAAAATTAGATACTTTGTAATCTGTTTCCTTACTATAAGCATTTCTGTCTTTTGAAGGTAGCCTATTAAATTTAGAGGAAAAAAATTTCTTCCTAAAAGAAAGAAAACTAAAGGTTAATTCCCATCTTATGGAAAAAAACTATTAGTTGGTGAAAGTATGCTTGCAAAATATTGTAAAACTTAGTGTTAGTAGTTATAAGGTCTAGTTTAATAAGAATTTTAATACATCTTCCTTTAAGATTCATTTAGTTCATCTGAAATGTAATTTTGAATTATGACAGTAAAATAATAATAACATTATAACAAAATGGAGATGAAAAGCAAATTTACACTTTGTAATGTTTTACATTGACTTTACCTAACCTGATTCTCAATTTTGGTGGAGAAAAGTTAAAATTAGATCTCTAGTCCAGGATTGGACTAGAATAATATACCTAAGTAGTTTAGAAGATCATTAGCCATTTTTTTTTTTTTTAAAAGATGACTGGTAAGGGGATCTTAACCCTTGACTTGGTGTTGTCAGC
>NW_007732772.1:95971-106308 GCF_000696425.1 Galeopterus variegatus
CTTTTAGTTAGGATAGCAGTTAGCTAGTAACCCCCCCCCCCCTTTTCCTGTTTCTGACCATTCTATCTTGGGCTTCACGACTTGTCCAGAACATGGATTAATATCTATGATCTGACAGTCATATTTTCCCAGAAGGTGGGCAGAACTGCTCTTCTCTTGAGGAGTATTTCCTATTCTCCTGATCAAACAAATATTGGCAAAACTTCATTTTCCATTTGAATGAGTTTGGGATCAGTAGGTATTCCTCTTAAAGTATTTTCTCCTCACTTCCCTGTTCTTGTCTCTTCCTGGAGCAATCCTCCCTTTCACCACTTCATCATAATCATTTTGGTTTTCCCACTAAATAAAAAATAGGTAGAGCATTTTACAGTGTAAAAAATTTTCTAATTGCATCATAACTGATTATACATATTTGTGGAGTACACTGTTGAATATCAATACCTGTATACAATATGTGATGATCAAATCAGAATAATTAGTATATTCATCATTACAAAACATAACCATTCTTTGTGTCCATTAACCAATTTCTTGCTAACCCCTCTCCCTTTCCCAAAGATCTGTTCTTTCCTTCTGCAAGTTCAGCAAATTATTGTAATCTTTCTATCTATCTTTCTTTCTTTCTTATTTACTTTTTAGCTCCCACTTATGAATGAGGACATGCAGTATTTCTCTTTCTGTGCCTGGCTTATTTCACATAACATAATTTTCTCCAAGCTCATGTTGCTGCAAATGCTGCAAATTCTTTTTTATGGCTGAGTAATATTCCATTGTGTATATATACCACATTTTCCTTAACCTACTGTGTAAAAATTTTAAACTCTTTAATTAAGAAAAAAAGCAAGCTGAGCAGTTTGGCATTATCTACCAAGAGCTGCAAAATTATTCGTGTTTTTTGAATCAGTATTTTCTGTTGTGAGAATCTGGCTTGCTAAGAGAAGTATTTCTGAATTAAGATATGTTTATAGTAGAAAAAATTTAAGCATCTAAAAAACCAATAATTGGGTGAAAATGCTAGAATATTGTAAAAACATGGTAGAATATTATGCAGCTATTAAAAATGTCTATGAATAGTTTTCAATAACATGAGAAAATGCTTATGATACTTGTAGTATGTTGAATGGTGGCTCTGAAAAATGTTTGTCCACATCCTAATTCCCAGAACCTGTGAATGTGACCTCATTTGGACAGAGTCTTTTCAGATGTAATTAAGTTAAGGATTTTGACATGAAATCATCCTGGATTATTACCAGGGTGGGCCCTAAATCCAATGGCAAGTGACTGTATGAGATACAGAAGAGGAGAAGACAAAGACACACAGAGGAGAAGTCAATGTGAAGAAGGAGGCAGAAATTGGAGTGATGTGGCTCCAGGCTAAGGACCTCAACAATCACAAGAAGCTGGAAGAAGCAAAGAACAGGTTCTCCCCTAGATCCTCCAAAGGGAGTACAGTGGCCCCGCCCACACCCTGATTTCAGACTTCTGGCCTCCAGACTTTGAAAGAATAAATTTTTGTTGTTTTAAGCCACACATTTGTGGTAATTTGTTACAGCAGCCACAGGAAACTAATATACACTCAGTGAATAAAGTAAAACATAGAAAGATATTTCCATTATAAACTCAACTATATGAAAAGATGTATGGAAAAAGTTTACTTATTTATTTTTTGGTAGCTGGCTGGTAGGGGAATTTGAACCTGTGACCTTGGCATTATATGGCTGTGCTCTAACCAACTAAACTAACCAGATAGCCCATAAGAGAAACTCACCAACATGTTAGTAATGACTGCCCATACGTGATAAGATTATAATAGCCTTTTTGTTTGCTTGTTTATAATTTATGTGTTTTCCAGATTTTTTTATTAAAAAAATAAAATATATCCCTTTGTGCTGTGAAAACCATATGTGTTGATATGTTAATTGTGTAATATATGACGGAAAAATTGGAAGCAACCTAATTATCCCCATAGAGTTTACAGCCAGAAGGTCTTGCACATGAAATGCAATTGGAAAAAAATTTTATTGCAATATGGAAACACCACCCCCCCACCCCACTCCCCGCCGAAAGAAAAAATCTGAGAAGAAATCTATTAGGTATCAAGCTTAGATTACCTGGTATAATATACAGCTATTTATAACGTTAATTGAAGGACTGTGGAGAAGGGGTGATGGTGTTTATTGCAGCATCATTAAGAACAGTAAAACAATCAGTATATTCAGACAAGGGAATACTATGCTGCAAGTGGTTAATTAGATTCTGGTTTGTCCTTTTGATAGAATTAAGCTGCCATAATTATGAATATTATGTAGCAATAAAGGAAATGTTTTAGGACAACAAGGAGACAAAATAGCATAATGGTTATGGTTGTGGACACTGGAACCAGATTGACTGCATTTAAAAAGACCTGCTTAATAAATATGAACCTTGATAATCTTTTTGTTTCTTAGTCCTTCATTTTCTCATCTGAGAAATAAGAAAACTGACTTAAAGGTTATTTGAGGATCAAATGAATAATACCATTTTTCGTCTATTCTAAGGAGACTATTTTTTTCACATTCTAATATCTCTGATATTGGGCTGTGACTTAAAACTAATGGTGTGTTAACAGTCACTGAGTTGTCATTGCCTACACTTGTAAACTTGGTCATCACTGTTCACGGGTTGTCACATCAATTGAATTATGTACATTGTGGTACTATACTATGCAATTTAAATTTAATTACCACTTAAATGTCTTAAAAATCATATTTTGATTCAGCATGGAAACAAAAGTTATTGTGTATGGACAAAGAGCAGGAGGGCTTAAATTTGATGTTTAGTAAAGTAAATATTTGTCCCAGAGAAAAGGCTACAATTCCACATATTCATACAAAGCAACCTCAAAGAGGAAGTTGTGTTACATTTTGTGACTGGGATACGAGCCTGTCATATATCACACACCAGTCAATGCCAAGAGAAACTGTGAAATCACAGTTGGAACAGATAGAAGAAATTTCAAAGTAATGAGAGCCTGGTATGACCCATTCATGCTTTGTGGAGAACCATCATTAAGATGTCAAGCACCGATGTGTCAAAAATTTCCTGTTGACTTTAGATAGAAGTTGCTTAACATCCAGAGATATGTAGTTCAATTGGAAAAAACACTGTGTTGTTTGTATTATAGTTTGGTGGGTAGTGTTAAAAAAAAGTTCTTTCTTAATGATACATAAGATAATGGTACATCTTACAATCAATAACATCTTAGTTTCAATGAAATATGATTTAAGGAAATTTCTAATTGCCATACCTGGCACACAGTAAGTACTTCCTAAAGATTAGTTATACATAATCAGCCAAAAAAAAATGCAGACTATAAAGTTGTACGTGTACATATTTCACTGTAACAAACAAATAATCAACAAAAATTTTGAGGGAATATATAAAAACACAAATAATATTATGTTAGGTTGGTGATTTAATGGATGTCTTTCCTTCCTGTTTTCAAATTGCTACAGAAATTTGCTATTTTGGGCTGGCCCGTGGCTCACTTGAGAGAGTGTGGTGCTGACAACACCAAGTCAAGGGTTAAGATCCCCTTACCAGTCATCTTTTTAAAAAAATTGCAATTTTCTTTCTTTTATTTTTTGTGGCTGGCCAGTATGGGGATCTGAACCCACGACCTTGGCGTTACAAGGTGGCGCTGTAACCAATTGAGCTAACCAGCCAGCCTGTCATTTTCTTATAATTAAAAAAATTTAATAGAAAAAAATGTATTTCATGAGCATGGTAAAACAAACAAACAAACAAAAAAAACAGTTTAAGGGGTATATAAATGAAATGCAAATCTCTCTGTATTCCAGATTCCCCTTTTTGTTTTCCCAGAAGAAATTACCGATTTCATTTTGTTACATAACCTCCTTGAATTTTCTATGTAAAACAAGCATATATGTGTATGTATAATTTTACACATACTTTATCCTTACATAAATGAAAGTATACTTTACACATTATTCTCTACTTGTATTTTGATGTTAATGCTATAAGTTGAATATTGTTCCATAGCTCATATAAACCTTAATTTCTTGACATCCATATAGTATAAGTATCTGTTGGGATTCAGTGCAGGAGACAGAAACCACTCCAGGCATTTCAGACAGAAAAGGATTTAAAGCAGGAAATTTAGGTACTTACAAAATTGTTGGATGGGTTTACAGGGCAGAAGACAGGGGTCTAAAACTGGATGTTGATTTCAAGGGCACACCACTGTGATCCAAAGGTCAGCAAATTGTTGCTGCTTCCACTGCTTGATCCCCACAATTGCCTCAGTTCCCCTGAAGCTGGCGGCTAGACACTGACTGCTGTACCTGGGCGGCTGCCTCTAGGCTATGACAGGCTGATAACTAGACACTGGAATGCTGAATCCGCTGCAAATACTAATGAGCTGTTATGAAGAGGAAGGTCTCCATTTACTTCCATCTTCCAAATCTCACATGCTTCTCCTTGGTGGAAGCAAATTCTTATCCAGAACCCTGGCAGCTAGGGAGTATGAGAAAAATAGTTTCTTCCTGTGGGCAGGAACACAGAAAGGGGTAGGAATGGCTAGTGAGTGCTAATTCACCATAAACAACAGTGTTCTGCTGTATCGATGCAGTGTAAATCAACCAGTCCCCAATTGTGGGAGAGGGGGTGTGTGATATGTAGACCTACTAAAGGATTTGGCTATTACAGTGTGCCAATAAATGTCAGCCTAAATATGTCTGTGAGCATCTGTGAGAATATAGTAAATTCTAAGAAGTAAAATTGGTGGTGTTATAAGTTGGTTGCAGACATCTTTACATAATACAAAATGAAATGCAAAATGGCATTAATAGCTCAATTTTGTCATCAAGGATAGATTTAAAATTTTTAAAAAATGTTTGATCATGTAACATTTTAATCATACAGAAGAGGGCCCTGCATCCCCATTTGCTCTGCTATCTCTGTGAGATAGAGCAATGCTTTAAAAACATCTTCATTCCTCTATTTTAAAACCTAAACTAGAGCAGACTTGCAGGTTCACACCCTTCAACAAAATCTCCACTCCCCTGTGACTTCATTGGGTTTACCAGCCTTGCATTGAGGACAGAACGAGAAAGGGCGTGACCAATAGTTCACAGCAAAATTAACTGGGCCACCAGGATAGAACCTATGAGTTCAGTGGTGCAGCATCTTACCACCTGCACCACCCACAGGCAGGAGTAACAACCATGATCAGCATTCTTGGAGTGCTTGCCAGAGGCCAGACATTGTTCCTTCATCCAGTCTCAGGATGACTCTGTGATGAATAGGCAACATTGTAATCCCCATGTACAAATGAGAAAATCAGTCTTCAGAAAGGTGAAGAACTTGCCCAAGGTCATAGGGCTCATTTCTGTAGGAGCCTGAATTTGAATCTCAATTATCTATTTCCAGAGGCTGCCCTTGCCATCCTCGTAGGGTGTGAATTTGTTCTACATTTCATGACTAAGCAAGGAATTAATGAAACATGAATCCGGCTGAGGCAAGGGAACTCTGATATTTGGTATTGTCAAACAAGATGGAACCCCAACCTTAGTAAAACCCACAACTTTTTCTACCGCCACAGACTCTACCTCATGCCAATGTGTTCTCATTATGATAACGAGCAAGAAAGTGACTGCAGATTAGAATAAATCTAGTACTGGAAAAGCAATGTAGAGTGCATGCATATATATTCCTTTAGTCAGCCAGCCAGCCAGCCATTCATTCATTAACTGGCTGCTGTTCACAGAATACTGTAGGTCTGTGGGGACTAGGAAAGAATACAACTTACAGTCTCCCTTATGCCCTAAAGGGATTTACAATCACTCTGAGAGAATAGTTAAATACACGTAAACATTTAAATAACAGAGTACAGGACAGCACAGTATCTTTGTAAAGTCCCTGTGAAATTTAAAAACTTTTACACTTTAATTTTTAAGTATAATTTTAATACGAGTTAATTCTATCATATAATCTACAGTTGTAACTTTATTAACCTACAACTGTGGGTTCAATGATAGGAAAAAAGTCTCTAAAAAGGCTCTAACCCTGTTCTGGTTTCAGAACAACTAGAGTAACTTTAGCAACCATCATGATATGCTCAGTTCAACATTCAACTCTATGAAAATTACATGTACTTTTAATTCCAGTTCTGATTTCTATCAGAGACAATAATTTTATCAAAATATACTAGTAAAAAGCTCCCATAAAAATGATTGAAAAAAAAATTTTTTTTACAAGCCTCCCCTGACTGAACCCGAAGAGCAACAAATATTCCCTCTTCCAGCAGCTAGTGCACTGGGGGTGACGAGGGGTGGTGGGGTGGTGGGGTGAAGGTAGGGTGGATCTCACCCAGTTTGGGCCTATTGGATGTTCCTATGTGAGGTGAGGTTCAGGGAAACGCCTGAGACCGTTGCCTTATGGCAGCCAGTGCCCAGGAATGTGGAGTCCAGCAGGGCGGCAGTGAGTGTCCGGTAGCAGCGTCCTGAACAGTCTATCACTGTGTTGTGGCTGTCACTGTGGCTTGACCCTGTTGTAGCCAGTGCCCAGGAATGTGGAGTCCAGCAGGGCGGCAGTGAGTGTCCAGTAGCAGCGTCCTGAACAGTCTATCACTGTGTTGTGGCTGTCACTGTGGCTTGACCCTGTTGGTTCTTGTCCATTTTTTGAGCTTGGATTCCAGCTGTCCTTCTGCCTCAGCTTCAATCACCTTACAATAAATTCATTTTGTTTGTTTGTTTTTAGCCTAAATTAGCCAGAATCAGTAGCTGTTTGCCACCAAAATTCCAGAAGAATAGGAGGTTGGGGAACTTCGGGGCAAGCATTTGAGGTTTTTGAGCTGCAGCTGAAAGAACTGGGCTGGATCTCTGATATGGACAATAGCAGCTAGAGTAGGGGCTCCAGGCTGCCTCTGGCAGGTCCTTGAGTCCTCTGCTTTATAGGGAAGTGCTATGCTGAGATATAAAGAACACCGAAGCCTGAGTTCTAATTCAAGCAGTGCCCTTTACTAAATGGGGTCAGGGAAGCCATATGAGCCCTTTCTGTTTTAGGATTCTATGTCTCTCAACCATCCCAGTCATCCAAGGTTGTGATTTTTTATTCACTTTATTTATTTGTCATTCAATAAATATCTATAGGCTGCATGTTTCTAGTAACAAACAATGAATTTTGTTTTTATTAGCCTTCCTGACCCTGAAATGTTTACTTTCATCAAAATATCTGAAGAAAAAAGTTCTATGTTGCCATGTAAAGTTACTATCTTAAATATCTATATTTTATTAAATTAAAATTAATTTTCAAATAAATACTATTAAATATTAGTAAATCTGATGTAATTTGCCTTCCTGACCCTGAAATGTTTACTTTCATCAAAATATCTGAAGAAAAAAGTTCTACGTTGCCATGTAAAGTTACTATCTTATATATCTATATTTTATTAAATTAAAATTAATTTTCAAATAAATACTATTAAATATTAGTAAATGTGTTCTTAAATGTCATCCAAAGGTTATTTGTCTCATACTGTTTCCTAAAACAGTAATTTTAATTGTGCATAAAAATTTATGAAGATTGTATTAGTCAGCATTCTCCGGAGAAACAGCACCAATGGAATGTGTATGTGTATGTATGAGTGGTCTTCAAAAGTTCATGGACATATTCATATTACCTTTTAATTTCTGTTTTTCCATGAACTTTAAAAAATATGCTCATGTGTGTGTGTATAAAGAGAGAGAGAGAGAGAGATTTATTTTAAGAAATTGGCTCATGTTATTACAGTTTTGGAAGCTGGCAAGTTCAAATTTTGCAGGGTAGGCTGGCAGGCTGGAGACCCAGAGAACAGCTGCAGTTCAAGTCAAAAGGCAATCTGCTGGCAGAATTTCCTCTCCTTCAGGTGGTCAGTCTTTTTTCTCTTAAGGCCTTCAACCGATTGGATGAGGCCCATCCACACTGTAGAGGGTAATCTGGTTTACTCATTGTCTGCTGATTTACATGTTAATCTCGTCTAAAAAAAGTATTTTCATAGGAACATCTAGAATAATATTTGACCAAATATCTGGGTACTGTGACCTAGACAAGCTGACACACAAAATTAATCATCACAAAGATCTTGCAAATGGTTAAATGTTAACGTGTTAAAAGGAATAGTGCCAATTGTAAATGCTATCACTGAGAGAAAGTAAAACTCACTTAGCTAGAGTGGCTGGGGAAGGCTTCATGGAAATGGTGTGGCTTACACTGTGCCTAGGGGTGGGTGAAGATGGTGACAGCTTCTGTTTTCTTTGTCTGTTTTCTGTGAGACTGTGAGCAATGGATGTAGGAAAGTAGGCTGCTGGCAAAGAAGCTTCTTCCGGTTCTTTTTTCTCATATCATTCTCAGTGAGTAGCCACTTACCTTCCCTATGAGCCCACCTGAAATCTAATTAATTACTTTAGATAAACTTAGACTTAAAACAAATCTTTCAGAACAAAACAGGAAGCTGTTAACCCAAGGTAACCACAGCTAACATTTATTAGTACTTATTGTACCATTGCAGGGAACTCTAAGCATTTTTAATTGTTGAGCTTTTCCCTTTTCCACTTGAGAAACTGGTTTAGAAACTCTATGCTCCACTGCAAACTCGGGCCCCTGCCATTTACCCTGCCTGCTTCCTGGGCCCACCCTCTAGGAGATAACAGCAGTCTCACACCCCTCCCCCAGGGGCCAGAGGCAAATTAGGCTCCTAAAGTGACCAATAGGCTGTGTCCCATAATCAGCCAATCCAAATTAGCAGGACAGCATCCCTCATGTACATAAGGCCTGAATGGGAACCTGTGAGGGGAAAAGGGAGGGAATTTAGGCTATATAAGGGGGTCTTTTCCTTTGTTCTGGGAGACACTGACTTAGGAGTTTTTGCTCCCCACTGCTCTCCTTGCTTGCAAGCGAAAAGAGGCACTGTAACACTGAACAAAGAGCTGCAACACTAAAATAAAGAGCTATAAAACTACAACACTGACGTTAGTCTTGGATTCCTCTGTGCATTTGCCCCACAACAGTATGTATTAGGCACTAAGGTAAGTGTATTATCTAATTTAAGTAACACAAAACACAATGACTTAAAATGGATGCTGCTATTATCCCCATTTTATAGATACAGAAGACTGAAGCTCAGAGAGGTTATGTCACTTGCCCCAAATTATACAGCTAATTAGAGGGGAAGCCAGTATTTAAATCTAGGTCTGCTTGATGCAAGAGCTCATGATTTTAACCACCAAACTTGATGTAAAAAAAGGAGAAAATGTGCTACTAAGATAAGAAATTGCCAATGCTTTAAATTTATTTTAGTTTGAATCCCCCTCAAAGCAAACTTGAGACAAGGTTTTGGATGTACGTGAACTTGCCTGGGAAGTGGCCCTGAGAAGCACAGTGAGGGTGTGAGGAGGTAGGCAGACAAGGGAGGACAGTTGATAAAGGGTGTATTAACAAAACATCACCGTGTGGGCTCAGTGCCCTGGGGATCCTCTGAGAGACTGTGCAAAACATGGCTGAGAACTGACCCATCAAGGGGCAAGGATGCTAACATAGTTATCTGCCATTTCTCATCCCTCACTGGTTGACTGTCGTTCCTAAAAACTCATTCCCAGGCACTCCAGCCTGCAGCACACACAGGCTGAGCAGGAGATGCAGGTTCTTCAGGAAGGAAGCCCTTGGGTATGGGAATGGGCCACTGAAGTTACAGTTGGGAGATGGGTGGGACATTGACCATATCTGCCATAGAATATGAATTAATTCAAATCAATTGATAGCCAGAAACTTTTCTTATTGTGTTAGAACAGTCCATTTCATAAACACATGGATTTCTGTTTCAGTGAAATTGTATCATAAAATAAATTTTCACCCTTTAAATTCCCAATTTAAGAAATGTGTGTTAGAAAAAGATAAAGAAACTAAAAATGATATCCATTTCTAAGAACATACTAGAATTGGTTATAGATTCACATATTAAAAAATATTTCCAGGGCCAGCCCATGGCTCACTTGGGAGAGTGTGGTGCTGATAACACCAAGGCCACAGGTTTGAGTCCCTATATAGGGATGGCCGGTTGGCTCACATGGGAGACTGTGGTGCTGACAACACCAAGTCAAGGGTTAAGATCCCCTTACCGGTCACCTTTAAAAAAAAAAATTTCCGGGCCGGCCCAGTGGCACACTGGATAGTGCGCCGCTTGGGAAGCGCGGCGGCGCCCCCGCCCGAGGGTTCGGATCCCACATACAGACCGGTTCCCACTCACTGGCTGAGCGAGGCGCGGGAGCAACACCGAGGGTTGCGATCCCGTTGCCGGTCCC
>NW_007732772.1:107308-117364 GCF_000696425.1 Galeopterus variegatus
ACTCACTGGCTGAGCGAGGCGCGGGAGCAACACCGAGGGTTGCGATCCCGTTGCCGGACACGGAAAAAGACAAAAAAAAAAAAATTTCCGGGCTGAGCCCGTGGTGCACTCGGGAGAGTGCGGCACTGGGAGTGCAGCAGCGCTCCCGCCGCGGGTTCGGATCCTATATGGGGATGACCGGTGCGCTCACAGTGCTCACTGGCTGAGAGCAGTGTGGCCGGTCTCAAAAAGGACAAAAAAAAAAAAAAAAATTTCCAACACTAGCTGGGCCAATCTAGCTTTTCTCTGGAGAATCACTAACCCTTGTCAAATAAATAATCACTGCTGTTCCTCATGCTGGAGACACATGGACTCTGTATGTGCACGTGGTGGGATTGCCCATGCAGATCTGAAAGGCTGGTGCTGTTCTGGAGGATACTTCCCTGTCTCTTTGAAGTGCCATCCCAATGACTTTTCAAAATGAATTGTGTGTGTACACTTGTTCCCTAATTTTTTTTTGATACATCAGACCACCCCAAATGTACTCTACAAATTTGGTAGAAATCTGTTCAGCTGTATTTTTGTGATGTAGCAATAAACAAGCAAAGACTCCATTTTATTTACAGAGACCCTATTTTATTTATATAGGTAACAAACCAGAATTCAGAACTGAAATAAGCTAAGGTAGTAAATAGACAAACAACAATTTTCCCCAAGGACAGAGCTTAGGGCTGTTTCAAAATTACTTGTCTTCTTATCATGTAGCAATAATTTTTAATTGATTCTAAATCATGAGTTCTAATAAATGTTTTCCACATGCTTGCAGTAGAGGAAGAGGAGGCTCAAACCCCTTCATTTTAATTTTTGAATGCTGTGTGATGACTTCATAATTAGTGACTTCACCAGAGAATTGAGGATTGACAGTTTAAAAACAGAATTTTTTATGGATAAAATGAGAAATTTATTACAGAATTTTTATAACCATCTTCCAGAAATGTGGAGAGAGTCAGTAAAGAGGATCTTGAAGAAAAATGGGAAGGTGGAGAGAGATGCCAGTTTAGTATAATAGAGTTAACCTGAGGGTGTACTCCTGGAAATATTCGATTAAAATCATATCCTAGGCTAAAAAACATGTTAGCTTTTTAGCCTTGAGTGTATTTCCTATATATACCTCAGCCACTAAGTTTATTTAATACAGACTGCAGTTATTGCCTCATAAAAAGAAAGTACTCACAATTTATCTCCTTATGGAGAGAGATTGATATTTAATCCAGAGATGGGTTTTAAAGGAATAAAAATCCCCAGAGTTTGAAAAGTTGAAAACTACACTTGTAGATGGAAAATATATATTCATTCTAAAGATTTTTTTTTTAACCTTCTAATAAAAGTGGATAAAAGATCCAAATGTGCTTTAGGATGTAATTTTTATTTAAGAGACAGTTGTCACCATGGATATTTTCTTTAAACCTAAAAAAGTGCCTCAAAGGATAATTAGAATGAATAACAAATTAAGAATTAATAATAAAAGACTACATCCTTTTTCTATCGTAATCAAAGTCAAAGTCATGATTCTAATTTAACACTCTGTATTTGAAACTATCTAGGCAGCTGATCCTTTGGGAATTTGTAGAATTTTTTTAAACTGCAAGTTCATTAGGTTAAAACTTAAACTAAAACTACCAGACTTTGTATCCTGTGAATATAAGGCTACTCTTGAGAAATTCTCTGCCTGGCCTTTTTGTCTGCCTTGATTTCTTTGATCTCAGCTGCAACTTATTTTAGTGATCTGTTTATGTTAGGATACTGGAAATGCAGAATATATTCTACTTGCCCTTTGCAACTATTGCCAATCTTACCATTAGAATAATTATATAAGATTATTTTGCCATTATTATATGCTTACAGATAAAGCTAAATATCTGAAATGAAAAACAAAAACAAGAACAAAAAACACTTCGCTAGAAAGAATAAAATATAATCATTCTTAAAATTCAATATAAAAATTCCAAATCCCACTTAGGGGGTGGTAAAAACAACCAGTCTTAGAGTCTATCTTATTCATTTTTAAAGCTAAAAAAAGCAAAACATAACTGCTCTGGAATGGGTAGGAATGCAGGACTGCATTTCTTATCACACAATGTATATTAAGTCCAGCACATAGGCTTTTAGGACACTACATTTTCATCGTGTTATGTTTCATAAACACAAGCACAAATAAGTTTCACATAGTGTCAATTAAGAGTGCTTATGTACACGTAGCCTAGTTATTGTATTTCTGCCCTCTATTATCTTTCTTCATTTTCCATTTTTAGTACATTTCTGTTGCTGTTTTAATTCATTCTTTGAATTAACCTTCTTCCTCTGTCTTTGGCAGCTGCTTCTCTCTTCTAAGGGTCTCAATACATTAAGTTCTGTACATTCCATTCTTTTTCATGAAGCCAGCAGTTGCTGGAAGAAGCCTCCTATATCTGCTGCTGCTCTGTAACCCAATTGTAAGCACACAGTGCCATTTTCTGGAAGTGTTATAATTGAAAATACTTTGTTTATAAATTAAATAAGACAAAAATTTGTAAATGTCTTTGAACATTCAGTTACCTTTTTTAAAGGTTAAGACATCAGCTCTGTGAACCTCAGCTTCTTCATCTGTAAACTGAGGGAGTTAGAATACACAATCTCTAAGATTTCTTTCAACTTTAACATTTTAGGTCTTAGTCTCTGGGATCAGAATGCCTAGGTTTAAATCTTAATTATTTCTTTGCCACCTTGGGAAATTTCCTTAATCTTCCAGTAAATGATGATAATAATAATACCTACCTAACAGGCTTGCCATAAAAATTAAATATGTTAATGCATATAAAGTTGGACTGTGCCTGGCATATACATATCTTTTAGTAAATGTTAGCTCCTATTATTATTATTTTATAATGGCCTCATTTTATAAATAGATATTCATTTACCTTTCATTTATTATTTCTATTTATTTAACAAATAGTTATTCAACACTCACTCTGTATAGATACTGTATTGGGGATATCAAAAAAAAGTCAAATAAGACATTATTCCTGACATCAAGGATCATAGAACCTCATGGAGAAGAAAAATAAGTGAATAATTATAATTCAATGCAGCAAGTACTTTAATAGGAAAAAGAAATTTGGGCATGGGCGGGGTGGGGTGGGGTGAAGGAAGGCTTATGGTGAATGAGATCATGTGTAAATTAAATCCTAAATTTTAAGCTAGAGTTAAGCAGAGTGAGCAAGGCCCAAAGGCAGTAACATGGGCAGGGACTGAGGGGTGGAAGGAGGGAGGAAGTCCAAGCAGAGGGAATATCATGGGCAAAGAGTCAGATGCGTGAAACAGCATGGAGTATTTAGAATGCACGTGGTTCTGCATGGTTCGAGAGGAGGATGCATGTGGCAATTGGCAGACAAACCAGTGCGGTAGACAGGAGGCCAGAATTTAAGAGAGGTGCAGGGGAAGGGAAATCTGGGAAGAAGGCTGAGAAGGAGCAGCCAGAGGGGAGAAGGAAATCCAGCTTGAGTGATAGAAGATAGAGGAGGAGAGGGCTTGCTGGGCACCATGGAGGAAGCAGCTCAATTGTAGGGGATGTAGCAGGGAGCTTAAGTGTTACTTTGTTTCTCTTTTTCTATCTTTCTTTGAATTAATGGAGTTTTTAAAAAAATGTTTCCATTTTATCTCCACTATTGACTTACTAGCTATACTTCTTTGTTTTGCAGTTTTAGTGATTGTTCTAAAGCAGCAGTGGCAATTTTTTCTGTAAAGGGCCAGATAGTAAATATTTCACTTTTGTGGGCCATACAAGTATGAAAACAAATGAGCTCGGCTGACTCCCAATAAAACTTTATTTACAAAACAGACGACAGGTAAAATTTGGTGCACGAACTATAGTTTGCCAACTCCTGCTTTAGGGTCTATTTTATCATAGTACAGCTTTAAATAATACTGTACCACTGATAGTATATTTTAAGACTATGGTATAATATATTTCCATTTCCCTCTCTCCTACTTTGTGCTGTTGTTGTCATATTATCATAAATATGTTATAAACTCCACAATACCCTGCTATTATGTTTACTTAAACAATGATCTTTTAAAAAGGATTTTAAATGAGAAAAATAATTACTTTTTATTTATGCACCAATTTACCATTTCTGGTGCTCTTCATTTCTGTCTAGATCAAAGTTTTTATCTGGTATCATTTTCTTCTGCCTCAGTTTGGATTGGGATGGCTGGAACTGCTAGGGGCTGGTCAGGTATCTGTCTGTTTTTCCACGTGACCCATTCACATGGCTAGCTTGGGTTTCCTTAGAACATGGCAGCCTCAGGGTAGTCAGGTTTTTTGCATGGTGTCTGAATTTCCCCAGAGCACATGTTCCAAAAGCAAGTGATTTCAGAGATCCCAGAAGAAGCTACCAGGTTTTTTATTACCTAGTGCCCTGGATTGAGTGTCCCCCAAAACTTGACCCCCACTGTGACAGTGTTAAGAGGGTGGGAAATCCTATTACGGCAATTGTAAGGTGGGGTCTTGAAGAGGTGATTAGATTGTAGGACCATGCAGTGGTGAATGGGGTCAGGGGCGTGGTTCTGAGGGCTTGAGAAGGAGAGCATGTGAGTCTCTCTCTGCTCCACCGTTTTCTGCCATGTGAGACCTCTGCATTGCTATAAATCTACCACCAAAGAAGACCCTCATCAGATGTGTTATGTGGACTTTGGACTTCGTAGCCTCTGAAACTGTAAGCAATAATTTTTGTTTTCTTATAAATTACCCAGTTCCAGGTACTTTATTATAAGCAACAGAAACAGACTAATGCTCCTAGGTTTGGAAGTTTTGAAGTTTCATTTTTCTTACATTCTATTAGTAAAAATGTAAGTTACAGGCTCAGCTCAGATGAGGGCTACACATGGGCTTTAATATCAGGAGTGTGGTTTGTGGGAGAGGGGGAGCATCCTTAACGAGAAGCTACCACACTCAATAACAATAAGGATGTTAAAGAGGAAGGAATTATTCTGTACAGGAATCTCAAGGAAGACATTTCACTGATGAGATGATGAGGTGGGAAAAGTAAGGCTTTGAAGGATGTGTGGGTTCCCTGAGAAAAGTCTTCATGATATAATAAGCATATCCCCTTGAGAGACTCTAGATTTGAATCCTGCCTCTTTGTGTCTTTGGGTTCAAAATCTCACTGGTTAATGGGGTAGGTGCCAGGAATAGTGATATAGTCAGAAATCCTGGATTCCAGCAGGGGCTCATAAAAAACACACTATTGCTATTACTCATAATAGGATGACATTTCAAGCTGTGTAAAAATGGGAGCCAAAAGATATATTGAGGGCACAGTGAGTGAACTCCAGCATTGTCAGTGGTGGTCAGATGGATTTGTTCCTCTATATATAAAATGTACATTTTTCAGGGATGGCCAGTTAGCTCAGTTGGTTATGTTATGGAATGAACTCGGCAAGGAAAACTTCGGATACTCAGAGAGATGGAGAGTCAGGAAGTTTATTACACTAGTGGGACCCAGGTGACCTCACATTCTGAAATCCTGGGACCCTGAATGCAGGGAGGGTTGCAGTTTTATATTTTTCTTAGGCAGGCATGCAGGCTTTCTTATTGGTCCTGTCCGTATCTAGGCAAAGTCACACAGACTACGGACTTGAGCAGGCAGCTATACAGAAGCAGGATGTGACCCATTTTCACAGACTAGGGTCTTGAGCAGGCAGCTTCTCTGAAATGGGCAGGCTGCAAAGTTACAGAAGCTGAAGATGCAAACAACTGGTTAAACACTAAACCAATTCTCAGGGACTTTCTGCAAATAAGTACATTCCAGCTGCAAGGTTGCATGAACAAAGCGGGTGAGAGGGCCTTGGTTAAAAATCACTTTCTTAGACCCCAACAGTTAGAGCACAACCTTATACCACCAAGGTCATGGATTCAGATCTCCATACTGGCCAGCTGCCAAAAAAAGAAAAAAAAATCAAATCATAATATACATTCCTCTTCTGGTTGCTTTTAAGATTTGTTTCTCAGTATGTAATGTGCTCCCTTCTTTTTCCTGGCTCCTTTTAAGATTTTTCTCTTTATCGCTTATTTTTGTCAATTTGACTATTATGTGCTTTGGTGTTTGTATTAATTTCCGATTGCTGTAGAAACACATTACCATAAACATAGTGGCTTAAAACAATACAAATTTGTTATGTTATAGTTCTAGACATGAAAAGTCCAAAACTGTCCCAAGAGGCTAAAATCAAAGCGTCAGCAGGGCTGCCTTCCTTCTGGAGACTCTAGGGGAGAATCCACAGCTTGCCCTGTCCAGCTTCTAGAATCTTCCTACATTCCTTGACTCAGAGCTTATTCCTTGCATCTCTCCAACTTCTACTTCCATTGTCACATCTCCTTCTTTGACTCTCTTGCCTCCTTATAAGGTCCATTGTGTTTACATTGGGCCTGCCCAGATAATTTGGATAATCTTCCCTCTGTAAGATGCTCAGCTTAATCAAATCTGCAAAATGATATAAGGTAACATTCACAGGTTCCAGGGAATAGGACATGAACATCTTTGGGCACCATTATTCTGCCTACCAAATTGTTTTTTGTTTTGTTTTGTTTCATGTTTCTTCACTTGAAGTTTGTAGAGCTTCTTGTATCCGTAGGTTTACAGTTTCATTAAGCTTGGGAAAATATTTCTTCAATTTTTTTTTCTTTTCCATTTTGCTGCATACCCTTCCTTCTCTGACTCCAATACATGTTTATTGAACTGTTTGATAAGAGTTGGCCAGTTAGCTCAGTTGGTTAGAGTGCAGCTTTGTAACACTAAGGTCAAAAGTTCCGATCCCCATGCCAGCCAGCCACCAACAAAAAAAAGGGGGTAGGGGGTGGCTAATAGACTGCTTGAAATGGTCCCACAGGTCATTGACGCTGTATTAATTTTTTCTTCAGTCCTTTTTCTCTCCGTGGACAGTTTCTATTACTACGTCTTTAAGTCAAATGATCTGATTTGCTGTTAATTCCATCCAGTGTATTTTTCATTTCAGATATTATATTTTCATCTCTAGAAGTTCCACTTTGGTTTTTCTAATATCTTAAATTTCTTTTCTCATGTTCAGTGTTTTCTTCTATCTTCTTGAACATATGAAATATGTTTATAATAGCTGTCTTAGTATTTTTGTCTACTGATTCTAACACATATGTGATTGATTTTCTCTTGGCAAAGGATCATATTGCCCCACTTTTTACATGCCTGGTAATTTTTCATTGGATATCAGAACATTTTGAATTTCATGTTGTTGAGTGTTGTCTTTTGTTGTTTTCCATTAACTCTTTTTGGACTTTGTCTGGGGACATAGTTAAGTCATTTGGAATTAGTTTTGATCATTTTGAAACTTGCTTTTAAGATTATCTGGTTTGTACTAGTATGGCTTTCAGTTTAGAGCTAATTTGGCCCTGCCACAAAAGGAATAGCCTTTGGAAGGATCTACCCAATGCCCCACATATGAGGAGGTCTTTTCATTTGGGCTGGTGTGAACATGACTCACTCCTTGCTATGCATGAATTCTGGTCATTTCTATGCTTATTCCTTTCTGTTGATTCATTCCTTGGCCCTGAGTAGTTTCCTTAAAAAGAAACTTACTAAGATGAGTAGTCAGCTGAAGGTCTGAGGAAAGCTCTCTGCAGATCTCTGGAGCTCTCTCTCTTTGCAGCTCCCTTTTCTCCATTACTTTGCCCCACAAATTCTAGTCACAATGGCCTCCCCACACTTTGAAATCAGTGAGACTGCCAGGTTCTATTTGGGTTCTCCTTCCTGTGCTGTAGCCTCCCCAGGTGAAAAACTAGGATGACGACAAGATTCTTTTCTTGTGTGTTACCCCTTTGCACTACCTGTTGTCAAATGTTTGAAAACCACTGTTTTATGTATTTTGCATGGTTTTCTGTATAAGGCGGGAGGGTAAATCCAGTCCCAATTATTTTATCATGGCCAAAAGTTTTCAGTATTTTTTTAAGTATAAAAACAAATATTATTAAACATTTATGTTTATTTAGCAGAACAATTTATAAGCACTTTTATAGCCACTTCCTCAGAAGTATTTCTTAAGAGAAGAGCTATGTCAGTACCAGCGTCTACCATCCTTAATTGCACAAATAGCTGAGTCCATAGATCAAAGGCCATTCTCAATCCGGAGCAGGTAATATATTGACATTCTCCCTCTCCCTCTCCAATATAATGAGATTTAGAATTCATTTGAGTAGATGGCTCACGATAATCCCTTAACAGCCCATTTTGTCCACCCCTCACATCACTCTAATCCTCAAATGTAATGGTTAATTTTGTGTGTCAACTTGCCCGGGTTAAGGGATGACCAGACATCTGGTTAAACATTATTTCTGGGTGTGTCTGTGAGGGTGTTTCCAGAAAAGATTAGCATTTGAATTGGTAGGCTGAGTAAAGCAGGTGACCCTCCCCAGTGTGGCTGGGCATCATCCAATCCCTTGAAGGCCTAAATAGAAGGAAAAGGCAGAAGAAGGCTGAAATCTCTCTCTGCCTGACTGTTCGAGTCGGCATATAGATCTGCTCTCAGTGCTTCTGGTTCTCAGGCCTTCAGACTTGGCCTGGATTCTATATCACTGGTGCTCCAGATCTCAGGCTTTTGAACAACTCTAGCAGCTTTCCTGGTTCTCCAGCTTGCAAACAGCAGATCATAGGACTTCTGGGCCTCCATAATCATGTGATATATACATATATCTCCTATTGGTTTTATTTCTCTGGAGAACTCTAACACACCATGGTTGGGTTTCCACAGTCCTATCTGTTCACTGTGATCCTACCTTCCATGAATACAGCTGATTGTACTAGAGCTGAGCCAATCATTAAATAAAAATTGGAACTAGATAGATAGATAGATAGCAAAAGACGGGGAGTGATAAAGAGTGATTTAGAGTCTGTGTGGCTGATTTGTCACAGATACACTCAGTAGCTAGGAGCTGCCACATTCTGTGTGGACTGAGGTGAGCTCTCCAACCAGCATGTAGAGAGAAGAATGTAGCATATGTAGTGAGAAGCAGAGATGGCGGAAGATGGCCTGTGTTCCTGATGATTTTCCTATTCCTAATTCCAGGCCCTCCCTGAATTCCTGCCCTTGGATCCTACGATACTCCTTTCTCCCTTCTCTTTTACTAAAACTAGCTTGCAGAGATTTGTTACCTTTCAACTGACCAGGAATTTGGGTTTGCCCAGAGTAAACTACTGGGTTTCACTTTGTTGAGGAGTCTCCTTTGCTGCCAGTCCAATCTGGGGAAGACACACTGTCCTGTGATTTGAAGCTCTTTCCACCCACTGTGTGCTCCACTTTCTAGGATTTGGTTATTTCTCTGGTCCTGGTACCTCCTCTCCCCCTTGCCAGCTCCCCCTGGGCCACTAAAGACCTGTCCCAAACCTCAGTGATTGCAGTGCTACTGCCTGGCCCATGGACTGATCTTTAGGGTGAAGCCTGTCTGACCAAGGGCCACCCATCCGGGATTCCTGGCTGCTGCACTCCCACTTGAGAAGGACCTGTTGATCACAGTGAGGAGACTGCCACTCTTCCTACATACAAGACCTGACCCAAAGGTGATGCAGATGTTTCTTCTGACATGATAACTTCTAGGACAGAGCAGGCTGCTGCTCTTTCTAATATTCTTTCTGATCCCTCAAAGCTGTGGGGGGAGCTTGGCAGTGAGGGGTGAGCACCGTTCATCACATCTTCCCGTTTCTCTCAAGAGAGCACCTTACTAATGCCCACGTACATAAAAAGGTATGATTGAACACATTAATAATGAAGACTGAATTATGCTCTTTCCCAGGGTTGTAGACACACTGAAAACTGGCACTTTAAGAATAAAAGTGGACAAGTATTACCTCCTGTATCTTGAGTATGTGTGATTATTAGAGTTCATTTTTAATTTTACACATCCATGTGTCTCTCCAGCTGATCATAAATTTGCTAAGCCCTGACATAAAACAATTTTTTTTTTGTTCTGACTGGTAAGGGGATCGCAACCCTTGGCACGACGTGTTCCGCACC
>NW_007732772.1:118097-121072 GCF_000696425.1 Galeopterus variegatus
TCAGCCAGTGAGCGCACCGGCCACCCCTATATAGGATCCGAACCCGCGGCCTCGGCGCTCCTAGTGCTGCACTCTCCTGAGTGAGCCTCGGGGCCGGCCCTGACATAAAACAATTTTTAGCAAGAGGGTGCATGAAGGAAGTCATAGTGGGTTATTAAGGCAGTAGTGAGAAACCTAAATATTGCTGAACAGTTCAAAAATGAAGATTTAAAATGAGCAGTTAGGTATCCTAAGAGTACTGATTATTAAAATCAAGAAGTTATAAGATTCCATGTGAATTTAAATTACCACTGTTAAACTCTTTCATGAGTTTACTGAAACTCCATAAATATGAACATCTTTTAAACAAGGGAAGCTTTTTATGTCTGTCATAAGTTTCAGGGTTTGTTTTCGTTTTATGACCTAAAACACCAACATCAATTTCTGTCCTGTAATAATATGCATTTCCATCCAAACCAGAAAGATATTAAAACAAAAAATACATTATATTCAACATTTAAACATGACTAATTAGCCTCAAATTCCACTTAAGAGAACAGTAGGAAAAATCAGCTGAGGATATGAATAGACAATGTAAAGAGGACTAAATACAAATGACTAATAAATACTATATGAAAATATGTTCAGGGGCTGACCATTAGCTCACTTGGAAGAGCAGGGTGTTGGTAACACCAAGGTCATGGGTTCAGATCCCCATATCAGCCAGCCTCCAAAACAACAACAACAACAACAACAACAACAACAACAACAACAAAACAAAACAATTCAACCACTTTAACGATGATGCAAATTGATTACAACATAGTATCATTATTTCTTCATCACATCACAAAGTTTAAAAAAGATAATGCTTGATGCTGGTAAAGGTACACTGAAATAGTTACTCATATACTGCTGATGGGAGTATAAATTGATGCAGCCTTTCTCAGAATAAATTTGGCAATAGATGTGAAGAATTTTAAACATGTTCATACCATTTGACTGAGTAATAGGTTACAGCCTGTTTAACCAGGATTTACTTTCAGAGATAAGGACAAGTGTTCATGCACAAAGATTAAAAGGGCAAAATTTATAAAAGCAAAAAAAAAAAAAATTTATGAAAGAGAAAAATTTATAAAATATTTGTCAGTAATTTTAGTAGNAACCACTTTAACGATGATGCAAATTGATTACAACATAGTATCATTATTTCTTCATCACATCACAAAGTTTAAAAAAGATAATGCTTGATGCTGGTAAAGGTACACTGAAATAGTTACTCATATACTGCTGATGGGAGTATAAATTGATGCAGCCTTTCTCAGAATAAATTTGCCAATAGATGTGAAGAATTTTAAACATGTTCATACCATTTGACTGAGTAATAGGTTACAGCCTGTTTAACCATGATTTACTTTCAGAGATAAGGACAAGTGTTCATGCACAAAGATTAAAAGGGCAAAATTTATAAAAGCAAAAAAAAAAAAATTTATGAAAGAGAAAAATTTATAAAATATTTGTCAGTAATTTTAGTAGCAAGTACCAGACACCTTGACACAAGCTGATCTAAATAAAGAGCAAATTTATCTCACATAACAGGAAGTACAGAGGAGGAGGAGGACTTTAGAGTTGTAATTCAGTGATTCATCAATGTCTTCAAAGAATTTTCATTAATCTCTTCTGCAATTTTCAGAACTGGCAGGAAGTAAGATGGCTGTACGTTTAGAATTCACAATGTCTAGGAAAAGGAAAGTCTCTCTTCTCTTCTTATGGCTCTATTGAAGATTTAAGAAAATTTCCCAAAGTTTTCCATGAGAACTTCCCTTCACATCTTATTGACTAGAAGTGGCATATGTCATTTTGAACCAATCACTGGGAAAGGGAATTGCATTACCTTTAGACCAGTCAGGTCCACTCCTGGGATTTGTAGTGGAATCATTCTCTTTGAGACACAGGGCTGCTTGGAGGAAGAATACATTCTTGAACAAAATCATGGTTCTTTTTGGAAAATGGAAAGAACAACCAAAAGTGTGCATCACATATCTAAATGAATTAAAATAGTGATTTGCTTAAAGTAAAGTATGGTAACATTTATGTTGTGGAGTGGATGACTATCTGTTCATTGTAAATGTGTTTAAAGAATGATTAAAACAGGAAAATTTTCATGGTATAATAAGTGCTGTCTTAGTCTGCTTGGGTTGCCATAACAAAATACCATAGACTGGGTAGCTTAAACAACAGAAATTTATTTCTCACAGTTCTGGAAGCTGGGATATCTAAGAATAAGTGCTGGCTGATTCAGTTCCTGGAGAGGGCTCTTTTCCTGGGTTTTCCTGGCTGTCTTCTCACTGTCTTCACATGGAAGAGAGAATGCAAGCTCTCTGGTATCTCTTCCTATGAGGGTGCTAATCCTATCATGAAGGCCCCATCCTCTCAAACTCATCTAACCCTAATTACCTCCAGAAGACCCCATCTTCAAATACCATCACATTGAGTGTTAGAGCTTCAACATATGAATGATTTTTTAAATCTTTGCCTTCAATTTAATTTAATTTAAATTTTTTATTTTAATATTTATTTGTACATATTGGCAGGGTACAGTGTGTTGTTTCAATGCATGCATATACTGCTCAATGATTCACTTAGGGTAGAGAGCATAGTTTTGTGCCTATTAGTCCACCCCTTCTCCCTCCTCCCTGCTTCTGGTAACCATTATTATTCTACTCTCTACTTCTACGAGAACCACTTTTTTTTTTTAGAGTCCACATATGTGTGAGAACATATGATATTTTTCTTTCTGTGCCTGGTTTATTTCACTTAACATGATGGTTTCCAGTTCCGTCCATGTTGCTGCAAATGACAGGATATTATTTGTTTGTATAGGTGAATACTATTCCATTGTTTATACATATCACAGTTTTTTTATTCATTCATCCATTGATAGACATTTAGGTTGATTCCATCTCTTGGCTATTGTGGATAGCATTGCAATGAAC
>NW_007732772.1:122313-122997 GCF_000696425.1 Galeopterus variegatus
CTTTTGAGAAATGTCTGTTCAGGTCCTTTGCCCATTTTTTAATTGGGTTATTTGTTTTTTGGCTGTTGAGGTGTTTGAGTTCTTTATATATTCTGGATATTAATCTCTTTTCTGATGTGTGCTTTGCAAAACACTTTCTCCTATTCTGTAGGTTGTCTCTTGGCTTTGTTGATAGTGTCCCTTGCTGCATAGAAGCTTTTCAGTTTGATGTAGTCCCATTTGTGTTTTTTTGCTTTAGTTGCCTGTGCATTTGTAGTCTTACTCAATAAAGCACTGCCCACACCCATTTTGTGTAGTGTTTCTTCTATGTTTTCTTCTAGTAGTTTCGTAGCTTGAGGTCTTAAATTTAGGTCTTTAGTCTATTTTGAGTTGATTTTTGTGTATGGTGAGAGACAGGTGTCTATTTTCAATCCTCTGCATGTGGATATCCAGTTTTCCCAGCACCACTTATTGAAGAAGCTGTCCTTTGCCCACTATATATTTCTGGAACTTTTGTCAGAAATTAACAGCTGTAAGTACACAGGTTTATTTCTGGGCTCTCTATTGTGTTCGATTGGTCTGTCTATTTTTATGCCAGTTTCTACGGCTTTACAGTATATTTTGAGTCAGGAAGTGTGATGCTTTCAACTTTGTTCTTTTTGTTCGAGATTGCATTAGCTATATGGGGTCTTTTGTGCTTCCATA
>NW_007732772.1:124520-125063 GCF_000696425.1 Galeopterus variegatus
TTTCCATATTTTTTTTTCTACTTGGATATATGTAAAAAAAGAATAAAAATCATTTATAAAAATTTCACTCATATTTGAGGTTAATGGCAGCTCTAATTTTAGTTAAAGCTGATCCCCCACCTCTAAATTTCTCACTTTATGGTTCATACTTGTGGGTTGGGTCTTCTTAAGACCAACTATGCTGGATTATTTGGTCAACAAGTCTCTAAAGCCACTTTCTTTTGACTGTTTATGTGGTACTCAACTGAATAGCTGTTGTCTTACTACCTGAAGATTCAGCCCGCCTTCGATATCAGCACTTGCAATGCTTGTGATAAACTTTTTGAGGAGTTGATAGCACTGGTGGTGGCTGACTACCATTGGGCTTGATGACGTCTATTTCTAAGAGTACTGTTTGAGGTCCATGGTGAAGTACTTCTTTACAAGTCCATGGCTAAATGGCCCTCTGACTAGCTATTGCCACACTAACATATTTTTTATTTTTATTTTTGTCCTTTTTGAGACCGGCCGCACCGCGCTCAGCCAGTGAGCGCTGTGAGCGCA
>NW_007732773.1:0-686 GCF_000696425.1 Galeopterus variegatus
CGGAAACGGAAAAAAAAAAAAAAAAAAAAAAAAAAAAAAAAAAAAGAAGGAACCCTGTCTAAACAGTGAGATAACGCTAGGTCTGTAGGGAAGTCGACATCGAGATCAACTACTGACATCAGCGGAAGTCAGGTGGAGTGAAGACAGGCTAGTCATAAAGAACTGCTGGGGACCTGTTCCTTGAAGCTGCTTGGACTCCAGCATGACTCAAAACTACCTGGTCTTATGTGACTTTGACGTAGAAGCAGCAACAGGGACTAGAGAGGTCGGATCTTTCTCTTAAAGGAACTGTGTCCTTGCCGTATAAACATTCAAACCAAAATTTCTGGGGTAGAAGACAAATTGAAGCAGTCAGATGGTGTTGCATGGAAGCTATAAAATGAGCTATACGTTCTGTAATGGGATGACTGGAAAAATGATAATGCNTATGGTATTTTGTTGTAGCAGCCCAAACAGCCTAGACAAAGACCATTAATATAAATTTTTACATTAGTTTATGTAGGGATTGTATCTCCTAGTTTATCTTATAACAAAAAATTAACTTATAGACCTTTGATTTTCTCTGTCTTCTTTCCTCCTGGTATTTAAAAGAGTAATAAAAAGACACAATAAACTACTTAAAATATTGAAAAGTTACAGTTTTGCAAGCTGATTGCAGCTATTTTTATTACAGGCACATTATTTTC
>NW_007732773.1:6062-6578 GCF_000696425.1 Galeopterus variegatus
GTAAGCTGCTAGGTTTGAAGAAATAATGTTAAAAACCAAAACCAAACAAAAATTATTAGTGAAGTCCAAAGCCATGGGGGAAAGAGTCCCATTCCCCCATTCATTCCATTATGTTTTTAGAGATTTGCTATTATAAGACTGCTATAGGCTGAATGTTTGTGTTTCTACAAAATCTATTCATTTTAATCCTAAACCCCAAAGTGATGGTATTAGGAGCTGGGGCATTTAGAAAGTCATTAGGCCATGAGGACTGCACTTCATGACTGGGATTAGTGACTTTGCAAAAGAGACTCCAGGGAGCTAGCTAGCCCCTTCTGCCATGTGAAGATACAGCAAGAAGGTGCTAGCTGTGAATCAGAAAGCAGACTCTCATCAAACACCAAATCTGCTGGCACCTTGATCTTAACTTCCCAGAATTCAGAAATAAGTTGCTGTTGTTTATAAGCCACCCAGTGTATGGTATTTTGTTGTAGCAGCCCAAACAGCCTAGACAAAGACCATTAATATAAATTTTTA
>NW_007732773.1:8429-8785 GCF_000696425.1 Galeopterus variegatus
TTTTTATTAAATTCAGTGTATCTTAAAGCAATCCTTCTACCTTGGAGAAAGAAAAATGGAACTAAGTTTATTAACATTTATTGATATTGTTATCACACAATACCTGTTAGACTTATGAAAAAATAAAACATATTTACATTCTCTGATGACTATATATTTCTGTCACATAGTATAAATGCTCATGCCTTTTGAAAAAATTTCAATTCATGACACTTTTAATCAAAATGAGGTATGTATGCTTTAGTAGGTGCAGGTGGCATATGTTGAAATGTTATCAGGCTTTATTTTGTTTCCTCTCACTTTATTCCTCCTCTTCCCCATCCTTGAATCGCAGGTCCAGGAGGGTATTCAGAGAC
>NW_007732773.1:10782-11606 GCF_000696425.1 Galeopterus variegatus
TCAGGGTACGGGTGGTACATACAAGTCTGCAGCTTCAGGCTGGCTGGAAAACAACTTTAAGTTCATGTGAATAATGTCATCTTGCCGCATAACCAAGGCCCAAAGTATCAAATAACCATGGGAAAGGAGGGAACTCAGAGAAATGCATGCCAAGAAAGAAAAACTGCCTTTTAAAAATCTTTTAGAGCTCATGTGGTTTTAGGTTCCAACATGGCTTCAGTCCTGCTCACTCGAACAGAAGGATGATGGGTTTGTAAAGGGTTTATAAGAGACGGATAAGTGCAGCCCATCCAGGGGCAAGACGGCAGACTAGAGGTACTCGGGGCACATTCTTCCNAAGTGCAGCCCATCCAGGGGCAAGACGGCAGACTAGAGGTACTCAGGGCACATTCTTCCTACGAAAAGGACCAGAACAATGAACAGACAATCGGATATTGATGGGAGCATCTGTGGGAGAGTGTAGGAGTACAGCAAGTGACGGGTGAGACCCCTGTGGAGCACGAAAGCCCAGGATGGTAGCATAGAGAGGAGAGAGAGGCACATGACACATGACTTCAGCCACCATGGCTCTGACACCAGGATTGGCACAGGAGGAATTTTCCCTCACAGTGAAAAGGTAGGCACAGGACCTATCCCATCTCACACCCTCACTAGCTGCTTTGGCAGGACAAACCTGGAGCCACGTGGGGGAAGTGGTCTAGAATATATGCACTGCATTGCTCTAGAACAGTAGCAGAAACTGTGTACTCCCCACCCCAAACCCTGTGACCCAAGCTGATGCAGGTCAGTGCCATCCTGAAAACAGCTGTTGCCAGGAACGTGCC
>NW_007732773.1:11822-12036 GCF_000696425.1 Galeopterus variegatus
CATAGGTTGCTGAGTCACCTACAGACAGACATAGCAAAAGTGGATTATAGCTGAAGAAACTACACAGAGTCTACACTATTGCATCCATCCTGAACAAAGCCGTTGCATTCTACCTGATTGACATTGTAGGACACATTCACAGGTGAAAGGCTCTTCACATTCAAGCCACTCTACAAAACTCAAAGAGGTGACTATTCCATTGGATGCACAGATA
>NW_007732773.1:14150-14525 GCF_000696425.1 Galeopterus variegatus
CCAGATATATAAACAAATATTATCATATATAAAAGGAGAGATAGACTCTAACACAATAGCAGTTGGGGACTTTAACACACCACTCTCAGCACCAGAGAGATTGAGACAGAAAATTCACAAGAAAACATTGGATTTAAATGGCGCCATAGACCAGATGGAACTAACTGACATAAAAGGAGCATTTCTTCCAACAGCTGCAGAATATACATTCTTTTCATTAGCACATGGAACATTCTCCAGGATCAATCATATGTCAAGTCTCAAGAAGTTAAAAACAATCAAAATCATATCAAGTATTTTTTCTGAACATAATGTAATAAAACTATAAATCAATGAGAGAAACTCATGAAACTACACAAACACATGAAAATTAAA
>NW_007732773.1:16572-17459 GCF_000696425.1 Galeopterus variegatus
ATAAGGGTGCCCACTCTCACCACTTCTATTCAATATAGTACTGAAGGTCTTCAAACAATCAACAAGAGAAATAAAAAAGGGCATTCAAATTGGAAATGGGGAAGTCAACTTGTCCCTCTTTGCACATGACATGATTTTTATATGTAGAGAAACCTAAAGTCTCTATGAAAAAATAACTAGTCCTGATAAACAATTTCAGTAGAATTGTGGGATAAAGTATAACATATAAAAATAGTAGCATTTCTATACACCAACAATGACCTTGCAGAAAAAGAAATCAAAAAATCAATCCCATTTACAATAGCAACAAAAATACAATACAATACTAAGGAATAAGTGTAATCAAGAAGGTGAAACATATCTTCAATGAAAACTACAAAACATCAGTTAAAGAAATTAAAGAAGACACAAAAACATGAAACGATGTCTATGCTCACGGATTGAAAGAATCAATATTGTCAAAATGACCATACTACCCAAAGCAATCTATAGATTCAATGCAATCCCCACAAATTACCAATGACATACTTCACAGAAATAGGGAAAAAAAATTCAAAAATTTATATGTAACAACAGGAGACCCAGAATACCCAAAGCAATCCTGAGCAANTCTTGGACACACATCAGCTACCAAGACTGAACCAAGAAGAAATAGGGAATCTAAATAGATTAATAACAAGTAAAAATATTGAGCCAGTTACAGAAAGTTAACAGCAAAAAGCCCAGGACCGGTTGGCTTTACTGCTGAACTCTGCCAAACATTTAAAGAAAAACTAATACCATACTTCTTAAACTATTTCAAAAAATTGAAGCAGACAGAATTCTTCCAAACACATATATGGGGTCAGCATTACCCTGATACCAAAACCAGGCAAGGTCAAAAAAAA
>NW_007732773.1:19600-19817 GCF_000696425.1 Galeopterus variegatus
AAAAAAAACAGTATTGAGATTTCTCAAACAGCTTCAGATAGGACTACCATATGACCCAGCAATCCCACTAGTGATTATATATACAAAGAAATGGAAATCAATAAGTAGATGGGATAACTGCATTCCTGTGTTTATTGTGGCTCTATTTACAATAGCCAAGATATGAAACCAAAGTAAGTGACTTTCAATGGATGATTTGATATGGAAAATGTGGTGT
>NW_007732773.1:21254-25780 GCF_000696425.1 Galeopterus variegatus
AGTGGTTACTAGAGACTGGTAGGGGAATGGGAAAGAGGGTGTTGGGGAGAGGGTGGTCAGTGGATACAAAATACTAGAGAGATAGGAAAAATGGTATCTAGCGTTCTATAATACTGTAGGGAAACTACAATTAACAACAAAGTCCTGTGTATCTTTGAATAACTAGTTGAGATGATGCTGAATATTCCTAACACAAAGAAGTCACAAATGTTTGATGTGATGAATATAGTAAGCACCCTGATATGATCATTGCACACAGTATGAAGTACCCAAATATCATATTGTACTCCATAAATGTCTATAATTATAATGGGTCAATTAAGAAAAATGAATAAAAAAGAGAGAATAAAAAAGAGAAAGAAAGTAGAGTAGTGTTTACAGAGGCAGGGAAAGGGAGCAGGGAAAGGGGCATGGGAAATGCTGGTGGACCGGTATAAAGTTACAAAGGCACAGTTAGAATAAGGTATAGAAAGAATAAGTCCTGACGCTCCAGGGTGACAATAGCTAATAATATTGTATTACATATTTCAGGATAGCCAGAAAAGAGGATCTTGAGTTAATGACCACAAAGAATGATAAATGTTTAGATGATAGATTTACTATCTATACTGATTAGATCATTATCCAGCATACACATGTATTGAGACAACAAGCCGTACCCCATAAACATGTACAATATAAAATAACTTTTTAAAAAGTTTATGAGATGTAAGGCCTAGAGGTAATATTTCACTGATACCAGCATATTTAAGAGCTTAAGAAACTTCCTGGGAGAGTTTGTGGCATGAGAACAAAGTGAGAGTCAGAAAAGAGAACTCTGTAAAACACCAATATTGAAGATCAGAGAAAGAGGATCCAACTAAGAAGCAAAATGTGCACTAGTCAGTGAAATAGGAGAGACCCCATCAGTATGTAGTTTTAAAAAGGAAAAATAATATATCGTAGCAAATGCCGCAGAAAGGTCCTACAAGATAGGGACAAAAACTTGCTGTTTGGATTAGGCTTTTGTAATATTTATACCTTGTTCTAAACTATCAGGATAGTGTTTGCCTTTTTGATTCTCTGATGAACGTATTATATTAAATCCACTAGGAAATTCTTCAGTGACACAAATGCACAACCAGACAGGCGTGAGGAGAGTGGCTGAAGCAGACCTTCCAGACCTACGAGACAAATGTGGATACTAAACACTTGAAATGCATTTAGTTCAAATTGAGATGCCTGTAAATGTAAAATATATGCTGGATTTCAGAAACATAGTATAAAATGTGAAATATCTCATTGATAATTTTTAGATTGATTGCACATTCACATTATAATATGTTGAACATACTGGGTTATATAAAACATATTATTAAATTTAATTGCACTTGGTTGATTTTACTTTTTTTAATGTGGCCACTAGAAAATACCAAATTACTCATGTGTCTTGCATCTGTGGCTGACATTACACTCTAAGTTGTGCCTATTTCCCTCTGCTTCTGCTTCTTACAACATCAAAAGCAGCCTCGTCTACCTGGGAATCTTATACACCTACTGAGGCCCAGCTCAAAACCTGCAGCCTTTTATACCAGCTTAGCAGCCTTCACAGACATGATTCTCCACTTACCCATATATCTGTGGTAAACTGATTATAATTAGAAACTGATTACACATGTGATTTTTAGTATCTGATTTTTCCTGCTGAATATTTATTTTTTTCAATATGGACAGTTTTTATTTGTTAATTATTTTAATTTGTCATATCTTCACTCCCCTTCTAGGGTACATATAAACATAGATATGTCTTTTATATCTATGATAATACAAAGACCTTAAAAAATCCATGAGTTAAAATGATAGGATCTGGTGAAGGCAACATATTTCTGTCTCCAACACTAAAATAAATCTAGGGTAGAAATTCCTGGTCAGCTCTATATTCTACTCATGTCCTGACTTGTGACATTGTAATTATTGAATCAGAGTGATGAGTAATATTGTTATTATTAGCTTTGCAAACACAGTGACAGTTTTTATTTGTTAATTATTTTAATTTGTCATATTTTCATTCTCCTTCTAGGGTACATATAAACATAGATATGTCTTCTATATCTATGATAATACAAAGACCGTAAAAAATCCATGAGTTAAAATGATAGGATCTGGTGAAGGCAACATATTTCTGTCTCCAACACTAAAATAAATCTAGGGTGGAACTTTCTGGTCAGCTCTATATTCTACTCATGTCCTGACTTGTGACATTGTAATTATTGAATCAGAGTGATGAATAATATTGTTATTATTAGCTTTTCAAACATAGGATATACTTTTAGGCAGTATAATATTTCAATAACATTAACTGGATTGAATGGTTGAAATCTTTACCTAATTAGTTTTATGTGTCCTAAACACACAAGTATATTGAATCAGCAGAAAATACACATTTTTCTTAATATAGTTGTAATATTTCTATCTCTGCTTTTGGAATACAAATGCATAATTTCTCTGTAAAAATACCATGCACTCCAAAATTTTTTTACATGATGCATTTCACTGTCGGAGTCAAACTAACATGAATTTAACTATTACTCTCAAATCATACTAAATCATTTATTCAACTTATGCTATTAGTCAATACCTTATGCAGCATTTTCTTCATTAGGAAGACATTTTATTACTAAAAATTATGACTACGAAATAATTACTCAAGAAAAAGCCATCCCAAACAAGAGAATTAGCAGTTGATTACTAGCCACTACAATTATGTATTAAACATACAATATATTCATTTATACTAGTTATGAATGAAAATTCAATTTAAAACAATCACAATCTAGGTTGGCCCGTGGCTCACTCAGGAGAGTGCGGTGCTGATAACACCAAGGCCACGGGTTTGGATCCTATATAGGGATGGCCGGTTGGCTCACTGGCTGAGCGTGGTGCTGACAACACCAAGCCAAGGGTTGAGTTCCCCTTACCGCTCATCTTTAAAAAATAAAAATAATAATAAATAAATAAATAAATAAAACAATCACAGTTTCTTCTGGTGCCACTTTAAAACTGATAAAAATAATAAGAGAATGTACTTTTACTCTAAAGTTGGCGATTGGTCGATGTTATTTTATCTATCTACCTATCATCTATATAGTTGATATTAAAATAATATCATGTACATAAATGATAAATGATTTAATTATTTTTACTTGCAATGCTATTTTCTGTAAAAAAAAAAACCTTTACTTGCAATGCTATTTTCTGTAAAAAGAAAAAAAGGCATTTATTCTTTTCTCCCATTCTGTCTTCTATATCACTATCTGCAGAGTTATGCACAAATGAAGAACGGATAAAACTTTAGCATGCATATATCACTTAGTTTATGCTATTCCTTTTCATATATAATTTCCATGGGAAGTATCAACTTAAATATAACAAAAAGTTTACTTTGAACCATGTTTTACAGGGTGTACTATGAAACGTTCCCAGGAAGAATAGTGAATGCTTGCTGAAGCCTTTATTTTAAGCAGTGCTGGTGTCCCACCCATAAGTCTTCTCAATTCAATCCTTATAGAAGCCCATATGGTCCGTAAAGATGCCCAACAGGGTCAGGGAGAAAACTCACTCATTGCTTGACACCGTCAATCAACACAGTAAGAATTTCAGGCAAAACAATTTGGTGTCATACAGAAAAAAGATGAGGATAATTTACTTCTGTAGATGGAATATATTAACTATACAATGTACTTAAGGTTGTTGGATCAATAAAATCAAATAAGGTCCAAAGAAATATTAAAAATAAAATAAATATTTCAATTACAGCATTGCAAAACTCTATCTTTATTCCACATAAGCAATCCCTGAATTGTAAAAACCCTTTCTTTGTTAACAATTAGTTATTCACAATGTACAGAATTTCATACAGGAAGCTTTGGGATCATTTAGCCCAATTTTTTCAACTTGCAAAATGAAACTGAAGTGACATTGCCAATGACACGCTGCATTTTCTGGCACAGTGCAGACAAAGTCTAGGTCTCCTATCTCCCATTTGGAAATCCTGCTGCCACACTATGCCTAAAATACAGCAACTTAGGACAGTGTTCTAAGCTCTGGCTTTGTGATAAAATACTAATGCACTCGGGCAATAATTCATGGAACAACCAGTGGAGGAAGAATGAAATGGCTCTCCTGTACGTGTTGAGGATCATCTGAAGTCTCATCAGTCACTCTGAAGGCTGGCTGGTGAAGGAACTCAGTTTGTACACTCACATGGCACTGTGTCTAAGGGGGCAGATATTACACTGCAAACATTGTTAACTTACATGAGCACTGGTGAGCAGAGACAGAGGCCTGGCCTTCTGGCTGAGTGCTGCAACCTTTGAAGTGGCTATGTGTGTATGGAGAGATCCCCTACCTGTGTAAAGCCACTGCAGCACTCTTGGCCATACAGGCATTCAGTCTCAGGCACACGACAGCCCCATAGCAGCATGCTGTTCCCATCACCTACAGGTACATCATCTGATGACATCTCCCTGACCCATCGGCTGTTTCCG
>NW_007732773.1:27567-28854 GCF_000696425.1 Galeopterus variegatus
TTGAAAGAGAGGGGTCACTGCTTTTTCAGGCAACTGTCTAGCTATAACCTGTGTCCAGTCCGGAACAGAATGCTATCAACAGGGACCTGCATCTTACCTAGATGATCTGGGAAGCACCTGTGGATGACACACCTATTGTCAGGTCCATGAGGGGCATGTTCTTCACTTTGGAGGCAGCAGTAGTTCTTTATACTGCAGGGATCAGCAGAAGACTGATAATCGGGATTCGAATGAACAGCAGCACAGGTGAAGAGACTGGGCAAGCAGCAACAAAGATGTTGAACATGTTAGTAGAAGATTTAGATACAGAAGAGGAAATGGACACCATTGGAAGAAAGGGACATACTAGTAAAGATCCTGAGATGGGCTGCACCTGGGGAATGGGAGAAAATGCTGTAAAAGCTGAAGCTGAAGAGAACATCATTGTGTAAGAGTTATAGCAGGAAAGGGAGGTTTTTTTAAATATAAAATAACAGAGAAAAACTCACCAACCTCTCTATTTTTAAAACCAAGAAGGAGAAGGATTAGAATATGAATTTAATAAGCCAGTACACAGCACTTGGCTCTGCAAGGTGAGATTTGATCCAACTGGGAAACAACTGCTGGCTGAAGCCATTCACTCAGGAAGGAAACAAGAAGCAAGGATCCAGTGGTCACTGTCCTCTGGGACTGCTGCTGCATCAGGGGCAGTTCACTGGAAAAGAAAAGTCAGGAACAGGGGAGATGAGGACTTTTATGACACTGACGATGACAGATTTTTTGATTCCACTGGCTTGGTTGACAAGAAGCATCTGAACTGAATGATAAAGGCTGGGAAAGTTGTGTGTCCCAGAAGAAACTTTACTTGAGAACTTTAAACTAAGGAAAGAACAACAGAGACTTAAAAAGTTGCTAAAAATTNAAGGAGAAGGATTAGAATATGAATTTAATAAGCCAGTACACAGCACTTGGCTCTGCAAGGTAAGATTTGATTCAACTGGGAAACAACTGGTGGCTGAAGCCATTCACTCAGGAAGGAAACAGGAAGCAAGGATCCAGTGGTCACTGTCCTCTGGATTGCTGCTGCATCAGGGGCAGTGCACTGGAAAAGAAAAGTCAGGAACAGGGGAGATGAGGGCTTTTATGACACTGACGATGACAGATTTTTTGATTCCACTGGCTTGGTTGAGAAGAAGCATCTGAACTGAATGACAAAGGCTGGGAAAGTTGTGTGTCCCAGAAGAAAGTTTACTTGAGAACTTTAAACTAAGGAAAGAACAACAGAGACTTAAAAAGTTGCTAAAAATT
>NW_007732773.1:30821-31315 GCF_000696425.1 Galeopterus variegatus
GTCTCCTCATAAGCAGATGTTATCATTCTTTGGCCCTGCAGAAAGTCAATAAGCAAAATGTTTCAGCATCCAAAAAACTGCTGCCATGACTTTTGGTCTTCACTGGTCTGCTTCTGCTTTGACTGGACCGCTTCCACCTTTTGGTAGCCATCACTTTGTGTTTTGTCTTCAGGGTCATACTGGTAAAGCCATGTTTCATCTCCTGTTGCAGTTCTTTCAAGAAATGCTTTAGGATCTTGATTCACTTGTTTAAAATCTCCATTGAAAGCTCTGCTCTTGTCTCCAGCTGATCAAGGGGCACCAGTTTCAGTACCCATTGAGTGGAAAGTTTGAAAATTTGCTCAACTTTAATTTTTCAGTCAGAATAGTGTAAGCTGAACCAGTGGAGATGTCTATGGTGTTGGCTATTGTTTCTGGTGTTATTGTCAGTTTTCTTCAACTAGGGCATGAGCAAAATTAATTTGACCTCAGGAATTGATGTGGATAGTCTGCCT
>NW_007732773.1:33247-34679 GCF_000696425.1 Galeopterus variegatus
CACATAGAGAACATAATTCAAGAGATCAGGAAGTTTGGGTGCATAATGTTTCACTGAACATACCTTATCAACATTTTTGAGTCTATCTTGCTTGTAAGGTAATAAAAAGAAAATTGATGTTCACTATACGACAAAGCTGCTTTTTATCAGGGCATTATCAAGTTGTAACTTGGTGACAAGATTTTGAAAAATATTAAGGTTGAGAAGTGAGAAATGGAATGAAGCAAATGAAGATGACTTGTTAATAGAGACTGTAATATAAAAATAAATAAACCAAAGTGTTTTTCCCACCCTCTCACTCAGCAGCATCAACCCAGAAGACCTTAGTGACAAAAAGAGTGGAGATTTGTCCACACACACCAAGCAAGCTATCAATTCTGTGGCACACAACAGCTGTGTGTCCTTAATTAAATTTAATTGCGACACTAACTCCCTGGAGATAGTGTCAGATCACACTGGTTGAGGGCTCAGTCCTCCAAGACTCTCCACTTCGGACACCAGTTGCAAGGCTGGACCTCCATAACTTCTGACCAACCAGTTTCAAGTCGAGGTTCCCACGACCCCCTCTTTGGGTTCCTTTAATTTGCTACAGTGGCTCACAGAACTCAGGGAAACACTTATGTTTATCAGTTTATTATANCAGAGTACAGGCAAGCTAGCTCCATTTGTATTCAGATTACTTGGTATTAATTATCTTCATTTGCATTTTTAACCATTTACCACAATTAAGTGACTGAGATTCCTGTTTGTTTTTACTAGCAAGCCTTTCCTCTATTTTATTCCCTTGCATTTCAGAATGTCTGATGATAATCAGCCTACTTTCTTATAATGGTTAGGACTGCATTCTTGACTTTTTCAAGCCAATCTCCTTACCTAGAAGTTTGAATCCTCCTCTAATATCAAACTGTGTATGTAAGACCATGTTTTGTGCTAAAGAANAATCTGTTCTAGATTTTCTCCAAACCTTATGGCTGACTTACATTTCTTTATACATTTATTTCAAGACCGGGATCCCTGACATTCTTACTCATCCAATTGCACTTATAAACATTGCACTCCCATGCCTGATAAAGCACAGCAGGTATATCTCTTTCCCCTTTTCTGAGATGTCTGGAGCAAGTATGGCATTTATACTTATAATGCACCTTCTTAGAAACTATGAAATAGATCCCCAAATTTTATTTTCCAAATTTTGTACAATCTACTTATTAGTGATCTTGAGGCTGGGATTATAATTCTTTATTATTATTATTTTATTCCCCATTCCCACAGAATTTAGCTTTCTGTCTTCCAACAGTCATTCAAAAAGATACATTCAGTAAATGAATAAAGTAATGTATTTATTAGACTATTACACTTTCTTTAATTTTGAAAATTCTTCCTGGTGCCTTTAAGTACCTTCTAGATATTTCTAACTTCCTGCACTAAGACA
>NW_007732773.1:36625-38855 GCF_000696425.1 Galeopterus variegatus
TGTCCACAGAATTAGAATTTTCTAGATTATATGGAAGCACTACTTTTGAAATCAATTCCAGGTAGTACAAGATTGAGAAGTTCTCTTAAAGGAAACTAATTAAAGAACTTTCTTAAAAGATAATTGGCATGATAACAACATACAGAGCTTGAAACAACAAAAGGAGAAGTGCAGGACTATCAGCATTCAAACCCATAGTCACATGTCTTGGATTAAATCACAAAAACATTGGATATACTTTCACCAAATATCTAAAAAGGTGAAATGATAAAAATATTTTCAAATTCATGACATATTTTAGGGACAGTAGGACAAAGTAAAAGGCTTGATAAAGCAAATTCATTTTCATGCAAGGATTGAGGTCTCATGANACTTGGAGCATGAAAATTTTAGTTCAACAAGCTATAAGTGGAGTCACTTTTCTATATATCTTTCTTATTTGTTTTAGTTTTATTTCTAACAGAAAGATAATTCCATGACAGTAGACCTATGTCAGAGGCACAAAATAGAGAAATGAATTTTAAAAGATTGACAGAGAGAGCCTCATTTGAATAGTCAGTAGCACAAGCAGAAAAACTGCTGAAATCAAAATAAGTGTGTTTGGGATTCATATGTTTCATGATTACATTTAATTGATACAGCCAAGACTGAATAAACACCCTACTTTCNTTCAACTAGATTAGAAAAAATTATTCTAAAATCTGAAGAGAATATTCTCAGAAACTGACCAGCTGATCCAACAAGGAGAGACAAATAATGTTGGACTGGGAGGGGAATCTTAGATTCAGAAAGGAAAGATAAATAATGTACATATTACTATTTACTATTAAGCACTTGGATAACAATGAACCATGAGAATCAATAAGCATGATTTTTGCCACAAGCATAGAAATCCCAACACAATCAGCCTTAAACAGGAAGGATACAGATTAAAAACAAACTAACTTAAGCAATAAATTTTATTATCGCCCATGTCTAGAGGTTGAAAGGTTGAGTGACTTTATTCATAATGATTCAATGATGTTACTAAGTAGTTATCTTTTTTCCATCTTACTATTTTATATTTGCATATTTGATTCATCCTAAGGCTAGTTCACCTTGTAGCCATCAGGTAGCTGACAGCAACAGCTAGGTATGTTTCTTGGTCATGACAGAGAGGAAAAATATATCTTCCAGGCATGGGATGCAAGTCTTGACTCCAGTGTGAATGGGCCAACTTAGATCATATTCTTACATTTGAATTAATAACGATCTCTAGGGGATTGCCAGCAATTGATTGGCTTCAACTAATTCAGATCTATTTCTAGAGCGGACAATAAGTGCCAACTTCTCCTGAATCACAGAGTAGAAGAGAAAATCTTGCGCAAATCAGAATTTTATTAGAATGGAAAAGGTTAGGGGGAGGGAGGGGCTTATACATGCTGGAAACGCAGTATCCATGTTTTTTAAAGAATTTTCTCTCATGGAACCATCTTGTTTCATGGCATCTATATTCCTCAAGACTCTATTGCTGAAGTCTTCAATTCTCATGGCAAAGTTCAGCTTTATTCTAGGAGCTAGGATCTGCACGTTAGGGTAGCCAGTTGGCTCAGTTGGTAGAGTGTCATGCTGACACCATCAAGGTCAAGGGTTCTGACCCTGATATGGGCCAGCCAAAAAATAAAAATAAAAATAAAAAAATACACACACACACACACACATTAGGAACCAATATTATTAGAAAAATAAATGCCCCAATTTTGTTAATTTTACATTTTTTAATCAAATTAAGAGAGACAATATGGATCTAGCAGAGGCAATAGAGCAGTGAGTTAGCAAGCTAACAACTTAAATTGCTTTCCAATACTGGTTGTGCCACTTTATGGTCAATGTGGTGACATTGGTCAAGTCACACATTCTCTTTAATGCTTAGTAGAGAATATTTTGTAAGCAGGTTTTGAGAATAAAAAGAATTACTGCATCTAAAGTGCTTAGCACATTGAAGTTATAAGTAGTAGGTATCCTTACTGTCATCATCATCATCATCATCATTGTTATTGTTGCAGCAGCAGCAACACTGTCACCACTTAGCTTTCTTATTTGTCTATGAAATGGTTACAATGGTCAAGCAAACTGACATATCCATCATCTCATAGTTACCCTTTATTTGTGGTATGAAATGATAAAAATATTTTCAAATTCATGACATATTTTAGGGACAGTAGGACAAAGTAAAAGGCTTGATAAAGCA
>NW_007732773.1:39379-41371 GCF_000696425.1 Galeopterus variegatus
GGTCAAGTCACGCACTCTCAGTAAGGCTTAGTAGAGAATATTTTGTAAGCAGGTTTTGAGAATAAAACGAATTACTGCATCTAAAGTGCTTAGCACATTGAAGTTATAAGTAGTAGATATCCTTACTGTCATCATCATCATCATCATTATCATCATTGTTGCAGCAGCAGCAACACTGTCACCACTTAGCTTTCTTATTTGTCTATGAAATGGTTACAATGGTCAAGCAAACTGACATATCCATCATCTCATAGTTACCCTTTATTTGTGGTAAGAGCAGCTAAAATCTAATCTCATGTGTTTTAATTGACTATGACAATACACGTCTTTCAAAGCAAAAGAAAAATGCATTTAATTATGTAGGTAAATTACTTTAAATAATTGTAGTGTTCATAATTTATATTACCCATATTCAATAAACATTTTAATTTATGATAAAATTCCTTGTGTTCAATCCAAATGACTGTTATTTAAATATATTTCTTTATATTTATTAGAAATGGCATTTCATGTGTGGTGGCAAAATTACAAGGGCAAAGATTTTTAACCATAGTATAATCATCGGAAAAAGTGAAGAAAACCGTTTTCTTTACAGAGAAGTTGCAGACAATGTTATGAGTGTGAGAAAATTACAGAAGGACCTGATTATTAGGAACAGGAGAAAGCTACTTGTGGTGTCATGATCCCCTCTCCCTCTTTTCCCTCCTTTTATTGTTCTTTCCACCTGCTTTTTCAACAAATATTTGTTGAACAGTCACTATATGCCAGGCATATTCTCTTTGAAACACATAATGCAGAGTAAATGCACAGACTGAGAAGTATTACTTCAGTTAGGGGCTTCGGGGCGTCAGGGAAGCCTCTCTGATGTGGCATTTCAGCAGAGAGATGCCCTGAGTAAAATGAGAGACAGAATATGTGGGAAAGAGGAAGAAAGACACGCGCATGTGTGGGAGGAGTGTGTCATGCAGAGGATCCGGCGCGTCAGACTTATCCTTGGAATGTCTATTTCTCCCCATAGTCACATGGCTGCCACACAGGCATAGCTATATTCTTATAAAATCTACTCCCCTAGTCACAACTGACTGGTTCATGTTCGTAGCTGATCTAAACTGAAACAGTCAGAATTCTTCTCTGAGATCTTTTTAGAACATCTGACTGGAAAAGATAGCTTCTGTCAGCAGTTTGGGGACATGCATGACAGCAGTATAGAGTTAAGCAGCAGTAGTATAGTGGCCATATTTCCAGCAGTGTGAAGAAAGTCAGCAGGTGACGAGAGTAGTGAAGGCAACGTAAAAATGAGCCCAGATAAGAGACCAGAAGATTCACTGTGAGTATATATCTAAAAGGATGGAAAGCATCATGTTGAAGAGATACCTGCACCCCCATGTTTATTGCTTCTCTCTTTACAATAGGCAAGAGTTGACAACAACCTAAATGTCCATCATCAGATGACCAGATAAGGAAAATGTAGTATATTTATACAATGGAATACTACTCTGACATAAAAAAAAGAATTAAATATTGCCTTTCTTGGGAATATGAATGAACATAGGGAAAAATGATGTTAAATTAAATGAACCAGGCACAGAAAGAGAAATGCCATCTCCTCACTTGTAAGTGGAAGGTAAAAAATACACATAAAAAAANACCTTATTCTCATGACCAAGTGTAGATTGGCCCAGGTTTCTATCATTTGCAGTCAAGGGAGTTCACATGAAGAACTACGGAATGAATTTAAGTACAGGAATTTGGAAGTTGCTACTCAAACATCAACTGATGGAGTTTGATGGGGACCAAAAAGTAATACCTTTCTATCTACATGAGTTTGGAATCAATTGAAAGACAAACACTTGCTTTCAATTGAAAGAGATACAAATATTAGTTATATTACTGGAAAAAATATACAATATCATGATTAGATGTGCATGAGCTTCCTAATTCTGGATTTGAGAAATACTTTTTCTATTTGGTCACAGGCAGAGCTGAGAAACC
>NW_007732773.1:43388-44910 GCF_000696425.1 Galeopterus variegatus
TGAGGGTGAAATATTTGACCTGTTATTACATAAAAAGTTTTGCATATGCAATTGAATTTTTTATTTAGTAACATTTATCAAAATTTTATTTAATATGTTAGATACACTTCATACAGAAAATGTCGTAATATTTATTTTCATTAAATCTGATTATATCAGACCCTAAGCCATTATATTTCCTGGCTAGTGAAATTCATAACCTTAGAGCCCAAGGTTATGAAAGGATCTTCCAGGTATCCCTGACATACTTGTTGCCTAAGACTGATCATTTGTGATTGAAAGCTCTGTCTCTTTATATCTCACAATCTTTGCTTGGGCTGGGGACCTCCATACCTAAGCTTCAGACTCTCTNACACCACTTCATACTAGCCATTAGTCACTATGAAAGGTTTAATTACAATGAAATTGATAATTATTTATACCTAGATGTTCATGAAATAAACCCTGTCATGTTGTAGTTCTCTGATTTAACATTACCTCTGAAGAATTTCTCGCTTTATCCAGGTTCTTTTTCCTAGCCTCTGGGAGCATGTATATTACAGGATAACACTTTGCAATTATAATAAATAAATACAACATAAAACTAACATGAGAAACATTATAAGTTGTTCTGTTTTTCTGGCATCTCTATGGAGATTCGTGAGCCAGGTTTGGAATGACCAGCTTTAAACTTCAGAATTTTTACTGTGTGTTTTTCTTATTCTGGCTTCAATGCACTTTTCCTGAGCAATGAAGAGATGCATTTTAATTTACTAAAAACAGACTTTCCTTTTTGCAGAGCGATCCTATAATTACAATTTATTTGATTTTATGTGCTTACTTAAGTCAGGTTTTCAATTAGCACCTGAAAGTCCCGCATGCTGGCCACAATACAAACTAACCAATTGTTAAATAGACAAAAAAATTAATTAGATAATTTTATCTATTTGGCTCATTTATAACCCCTATGTCCACCAGCAAAGATAAACAATACAAGGGAAAGAAGGGGACATAAGAAATATAAAACAACCATAGAGAAATTAATGAAGTGGTAGGAATAAGGCAATACCTTTCAAGGACAACCCTGAATGTAAATGGACTGAATTCCCCACTTAAAATATATAGACTGGCTGAATGGATTAAAAAAGTAGACCCTGCCATATGCTGCTTGCAAGAAACTCACTTCACCAATAAAGACACACATAGACTTATACTGAAGGGGGGGAAAAAGATACTCCATGCAAATGGAAACCAAAACCAAGCAGGAGTTATCATACTTAGATAAAATAGACCTCAAACTAAGAACCATAAAAAGAGACAAAGAAGGAAATTATGTAATGATGAAAGGATCAATGCAGCAGGAAGATATAGCAATCATAGTTATATATGCACCCAACATTAGACCACCCAGATATGTAAAACAACTGTTATTGGACATAAGGGGAGAGAGAGACTCCAACACAGAAATAGCTGAGGACAACTAGACAAAGAATCAGCAGAGAAATATTGAATTTATTTTTATTTTTATTTTTATTTTTATTTT
>NW_007732773.1:45513-48561 GCF_000696425.1 Galeopterus variegatus
TATGGGAAAATTATGTTTTGTAAATGTTTTTAGTTTTAAATTGTTTTAAAATGTGTTCTAAGAAAACATATATGTAGGAAAATTTAATATAATAAAATTAAAATTTTTTAGCCCTGATTTTAGAATGACATCAGTGTAGTGTATTTAGCTACTGTGAAATGAAAAATAATTTTTTGGTGAGCTTACATAAAACTTATATTCTAATATATAGCTATAGAATTGTTTTTAAACCAGTCATTTTCTTTAAAAGGGAATGCTTAAATTTCTTGGAAAAATAAAAGAAAATACTAATCTTTTTTTAAAAAATCTTAATCCTTGATTATTTGAGCTGTTCTGAGAGAACAGGAAAAATATAAAACTAGCTGAGAGGAAAAACAACAACAACAACAACAACAACAAAGTTCTACTATCAGCTGAAGCAGAAGGTTCTAAGTCGTTGGAACTTGCTTATTATAAGCTTGAGAGATTGTTTGAGCTGCAGAAGCTGGTTATTAATAGATGGGCAAGCACAAGACAGACAAGGCAGATGTTGCATTAACCAAAATTCATGGAATTGGAGAGCAGCTGTGTGGTTTGTGATGGCCATTCTGGCTCATAATTTATGCAAGGACCAAAATAGATACTACAGTACTTGTTTAACAAAATTAAGCAGACAAAACAAAAATCCATTGTAAGATCTGGCTAAAATCAAATTACATTCCCATGACAAAAGAGTAGTCAATCACAATATATGAGAATTAGGGTTTTCCCCAGGCAATAAACCCTAAATTCTCAGAGTCAATCGAAGTGTAAATCACTTAGCCATCGTTTTAAATCTAATATATTTTCATTAACGTAAAAGTGTAGCTAGCCAATGCAGAGTTCATCTCAATCATAATTCAGAACAGTGCTATTAATTCTCAAATGACTTCTAAATTCTCATCTGTTAAGAAAATTAAGACCCTGACAGCACTAACTTTCTGTATGGTAGGCTACATGTTATAATGGAAAGAGAATGGAAGTTGACAGGACCAGATAATCTTAGCATCACTACTTACCAGTGAAGTTTTACGGCTGAGATTTTTTTAAATGTCCTGATCTCTAGTTTCCCCACCTATAAAATGGAGATATCTATATTGGCCATCTCATCTTCTTTCTACTCTTCTCTGTTGAAACTACACAGAAATTTCATTTCTACCACTCCACTGAGAGAGCTTTTGCTGAAGTCATTAATGACCTCCATACCACTGAATCTGGTGGTCAGATCTCCACACACATTTCACTTTTTTTGTCAACAACATTTATGTAGAGTGGAACTCATTTAACTTGAGTTTTGAGGGTGTCAAGTTATCTTTTGGTAGAATGCCTACTACAGTGGGTATAATTATCTTATTTTTTCTAAATTAAAAAAAGATCCAAAAGAATTTTCAAGTTGAATATTAGAGTTCATGTTGCTTTATATTTTAAGAAAATGCACAAGGTCTGAGATTTTACATTGTTACCAATTTAACAAGTTAGCTTGACACTACTTCTACATGTTGCAAGACATGAGAATCCTGAATCAGAGACAAAAGACAGTTGTTACTCACAGCAATAGCAGCAGCCAGAGTAACACTGCCATGGCAATTACTGTAGCCCCTATACCCACAGGGTAATTTGATGAGTGCTGGCTGTTGTCTATAGACACCGTGGAGTGTGTTGCAGGGATGAAACACTGATATTAGTAAGCCCCAATCTTATAGGAGGCTGTTGTCAAATCTGCTCATCACCCCCTCCAGAGAGAGATATTACTTTTATTATCCTGGAATGTAAGCACATAGGCACCAATGAGAAAGATACAGTTTTTTATTATCCTGTGATATAAGAAAACGTATCCAGAAGGAGACATCTTTATATTCAATAACCTGGAATATAAGCAAATCTTTGATGGAGAGATGTCTCTATCTTCCCTGACTTCTTACTAATACAAGTGTCCTTGAAAATGCCATTTGGAGCAAATGAACTGATAATGCCTAGACATGTGGACACATGAGAGACAAATAGAAAATTGTGTCCTAAAACATAAGCTTATTTCCGATTTAAATTATGAAACTATGTTGTCTTCTTGCCCTGATTTGGCTTTGCCATTAAAGGTAATATTGTTCTGATCATTTAAACTTTAAGACAGTTTTTCTGTTTCTGTGAGAAATGTCATTGGTATTTTGATGGGGATTGCATTGAATCTGTAGATCACTTTGGGTAGTATGGACATTTTCACAATGTTAATTCTTCCAATCCAAGAATAGATTGTCTTTGCATCTTGCATAGGATGCATAGAATGTCTTTACATATTTTTGTGGCCTCTTTAATTTATTTCAGCAGTGTTTTATAGTTTTCATTATAGAGAACTTTTACTCCTTGGTTAAATTGATTCTCAGTTTTTCTGTTTTTTTCGTTTGTTTGTTTGTGACTACTGTAAATGGGTTTGTTTTCTTGATTTACTTTACTGCTAGTTTGTTATTGGAGAATAAAAATGCTACTGATTTTTGGGCACTATTTTTGTACATTTCCTCTTTCAGGTCCTGTATGTTTTTCCTGGTTTCATCATGTTGTCTAGCTGTGTTTTCTTGTATCTCGTTCAGTCTCTTTAGGATTAACACTCGAAATTCCCTGTCATTCATTTCAAGGGCTTCTTGTTCTATAGGATCTAGAGTTTGAGATTTATTGACTTTTGGTGGTGTATTTTCTTGGTTTTTTGCATTTCGGGTATCTCTTTTTGGGTGTTTGTTCATTTTGGCAGGGATTTTCTCTCGATTCTTGGACCTCTGATTCAATTCTCGTAAAGGAGTGTTTTCTGCCCTTCGCTATCAGGGTGTTTTCACACTCTGTGACCACTAGATGGGGCTATTGAGCCTTGCAAAGCGTTCCTGCAGTGTGTGTATTTGTTCTTTCTTTCTTTATTTATTTCTGAGATTCCGCCTCCTTTTGCCGGGCCCCTCCGCACTCTGTGTGCTCAGGACAGGGCTTATGCGTGTCTTCTACAAACCTTGACTTTCAGTTGAGTCATCAAAGTTGTGCCCTGCCCCTCCC
>NW_007732773.1:48779-49031 GCF_000696425.1 Galeopterus variegatus
GTTTGTCCTGTATGGCTTTTACTGTGTTGAGATACTTTCCTTTCTATACCTATTGTCTGAGAGTCTTTACCATATAGGGATATTAAACTTTGCCAAATGCTTTTTCTGCATCTATTGAGATAATCACATTTTTTGTCTTTGATTTTGTTGATGTGGTGTATCACATTTATTCACTTGCATATGTAGAACCATCCTTGTATCCCCAGGATGAATCCCACTTGAACATGATAAATATTTTTAGTGATGTGTTAC
>NW_007732773.1:50434-52505 GCF_000696425.1 Galeopterus variegatus
AGAAAAAACAAGAGCAATTTAATCCCAAAACTAGTAGAAAGAATGAAATAATGAAGATCAGAGCAGAACTAAATGAAATAGAGGCCCAAAAAATGATCAAAAAAAAAATCAATAAAACAAAAGTTGTTTTTTTGAGAGAGTAAACAAAATAGACAAGCCATTGGCCAGACTAACTAAAAAGAAAGAAAGAAAGAAAGAAAAATGAAAAAGAAAAAAATAAAGGAAAGAAAGAATACCCAAACAACAAAAATCAGAAATGAAAAAGGATACATTACAACTGCTATCACAGAAATATAAAAAATGTAAAGACTATTGTTCTCTCATTCTGAAAGTTGAACATTTTATTGTAGACTTTTTTCTTTCTATCTAAGTCCCACTTATGAGTGAGGACCTATGATATTTCTCTTTCTGTGCCTGGCTTATTTCATTTATCATAATTTTCTCTGAGTTCATGCATATTGCTGTAAATGGCAGAATTTTATTTATTTTTATGGCTGAGTGTATTTTCATTTTCATTTGTCTCAAGATTTTTTTTTTAACTTTCTTTTGATTTCCTCTTTTGTTCAATGATTGCTCGAGTACATTGTTTACTTTCCATGTATTTGTGAATTTTTTAATTTTTGTGCTATTTTTAATTTCTAGTTATATTTAATTATAGTCAGAAAAGATACTAGGTATGATTCAAACTTCTTGAGTTTGTTAAGACTTGTTTTGTGTTGTAATATTCCATCTATCCTGGAGAATGATTCTTGTGCTTTTGAGAAGAATGTGTACTCTTTTGCTGTTCAGTGAAAATTTTTGCATGTTTCTGTTAGGTCCAATTGGTTTTCTGCCGTTGGGTGGAAAGGTCTCTGCATGTCTGTTAGATCCATTTGGTCTATAGTGTAGTTCAAGTCAGCTGTTTATTTATTTAGTTTTGTTCTCTCCATTATTGAGAGTGAAGTATTGAAAAAGTCTCCTATTATTATTGTATTACTGTCCATTTCTCCTTTCAGTCTGTCAATAGGTGTTGTGATGTTGGGTGCATATAGACTTACAATTTTTATACCTTCCTATTGAATTGACTCTTATGATTGCATAGTAACTTTGTTATCTAGAGACAGTTTTTGACTTAAAGTCTATCTTGTCTGACATAAATACAGTCTGTCCTGCTTTCTTTCAGTGACCATTTGAATGACATACCTTTTTTCTTCTCTTCATTTTTATTCCTTATGTATCTTTGAATTTAAAGTGAATTTCTTGTAGACAGCACATTGTTGAACCTCATTTTTTAATTCATTCATTCACTCTATATCTTTTGATTGGGGAGTTTAATTCATTTACAATTAAAGTAATTATATATAGGGAAGGATTTACTACTACTATTTTAACTGTTTTCTTTTGTTTTGTAATTTTTAACACTCTCATGAAAAATCTCTTTTTTTTTCTTTTTTAGCCCACTTATAAAATAAAAACTTATCTTCTAGACCACTTTATACAGTCCTCAGTATACATGGAGGATTGCTTCCAGGACCTTCTGCATATACCAAAACTTGAGGATACTCAAGTTCCATAGTCATCTCTGGGGAACTGGTGTATATAAAATATTAGCCCTCCATATACACATGTTCTGCATCCCATGAATATTGTATTTTCCATTGTGATTGGTTGAAAAAAATCTACATGTAAGTGGACCCATGCACTTCAAACTCATGTTGTTCAAAAGTCAACATATACAGTTATATACAAACAAATAATTTTTATAGAGGCTAATTAGAGGTATAAATAAATTATACAACTTTGATTTTTTATAAACAGTGCTATTCTAGTATGGTTATACACTATGTATGTAGTGCAAACTACTGAACTGTTATAAAATTTTCAAGTAAAAATTGTGTTACTGTTTTTTAAAAGGGATAGGTCTGAGGGAAATGGTTTTGTATGTGAAGGTGTTCTTATAAAGAAGACTTTTTTAGAAACTAAAATGGAGTTATTTTTTTATTTTTTATTTTTATTTTTTTGTCTTTTTCTTGACTGGTAAGGGGATCGCAACCCTTGGTGTGGTGTCACCCGCACTGCGCTCAGCCAGTGA